>NC_090646.1:116354177-116654177 GCF_040937935.1 Hyperolius riggenbachi | reverse complement strand
TAGTTTTACTATTTGGCCACAAGATGGCCACAGTAACTTTTTGCCTCAATGCGACCTCCAAGCGTCCTTCCGGAAGCTTGGAGGAAGTACTTGGAGGCTGGGTAAGTTTGTATCATTTCACAATGATCGCGCTGCCCATCGGAGAGCAGCGGATTATTGCGGGGCTAAGATCAACGAACGGGAATGGATTTTCCCGTTCATTGATCTCCGGCCGAGCGGGCGGCGGCGTGTTTACTAGCGGCGGGCGGCGTGTTTACGAGCGGGAGCGCGGGCAGCGGCAGGAGTGCGCAAAGTATGGATTTCTCCGTTCCTGGGGGTTAAAGGATGGAAAAAGGGACGGAGAAATCCGTACGGGCGGGGCAGGGACGGATCTAGACAAAGTTGCGCCTGGGGCAAGGTCAAATTTTGGCACCTAAAGGTCAGGTTTTGGCACTAAAACGGCACCTAAAGGTCAGGTTTTGGCACCTAAATTGCAATTCCCCATCCAAATTTTGCCGCCTTTTTAAGAATTCAACAAACTGCGCCTGGGGCAAGAGACCCGCCCGCCCCCCCCTAGATCCGTCCCTGGGGCGGGGGTAAAGTGGTTAAACATTTTATTTGGGTATTTTTGGGAGGGTGGGATGTAAACAATAGTTTTATAATGTAAATGTGTCTTGAGTTTTATTTATTTTTTTACTTTTAGTTGTAGTTTTACTTTTTGGCCACAAAATGGTGGCCATGAGTTTGTTTACATGACGTCACTCTAAGCATAACATACGCTTAGAGAGACGCATGGGGGAGGCAACAGCCAGAAAAAGCGCAGCTTCCGAGAGAAGCTGTTGCTTTTTCAGCGGGGGAGAGGAATCAGTGATCGGGCACCATAGCCCGATTCACTATATTGCCTGGCTAACGAACCGCGGCCGGAAGCGCGCGTGCACGCGTGCGATCGGCCTGCGGGAGCGCATGGTTCCTGGGCGTAGTTTCTACGTCCAGGAACTAAAATAGGTTAAAAATGCAAAGGAAAATTTATTTTTAAACTCTGAAAATTGAGTATAAAAAACATTATTCCTTTCGCATTTTTAAAACTTAATGCAAAATTTAAAATCAGTTTTCTCAGAAACGACATAGGTCTTTTTGAAAAATGTTTTGACTTGTACCCGCTATAGTCCTTAACCACTGTTTCAACAGTCAAGTCCGCACCATCAGGTAGTACTTTAGCTCTTTATTGATGAAGAATCAGCATAACAAGCATATCAGCGTATCAGGTAGTACTTTAGCTCTTTGTTGATGAAGAATCAGCATAACAAGCATATCAGCCATCAGGTAGTACTTTAGCTCTTTATTGATGAAGAATCAGCATAACAAGCATATCAGCAAGTTCCAGCACATCACCTTTTTCCCTTCGTGGGTGCTTGCTATACACTGATTTACTATAGTCCTTAACCACTTCAGCCTTTAGTGTCGTTTCATCGTATGCATCCGAGCAACTTTCACCTCCCATTCATTTGCCAATAACTTTATCACTACTTATCACAATTAAATAATCTATATCTTGTTTTTTCCACCACCATTTAAGCTTTCTTTGGGTGGTACAATTTGCTAAGAATTATTTTATTTTAAATTCATTTTAACAGGAAGATTAAGAAAAAAATGAAAAAATATCATTATTTCTCAGTTTTCGGCAATTAGAGTTTTAAAATAATACATGCTACCATAATTAAAACCCATGTATTTTATTTTCCCATTTGTCCCAGTTATTACACCATTTAAAATATGTCCCTATCACAATGTATGGCGCCGATATTTTATTTGGAAATAAAGGTGCATTTTTTTCAGTTTTGCATCCATAACTTATTACAAGCCCATAATTTAAAAAATAACAGCAATATACTTTACTACATACATATTAAAAAAAAGCTCAGTCCCTAAGGTTACTATTTATGTAATTTTTTTACTGTACATTTTTTATTTATTTATTTTTTACAAAAATAAATATGTGTACCATTTGGGGAGTGTGGGAGGTAAGGGGCTAATTTTAAAAGAAAAAAAAGTAATTATCTGGAAACTTTTATTTCCAGATGTAATTTTACTACTTGGCGACAAGATGCCCTCGCAGCTCACTTCTGCATGTGGAAAGTTCCTCCGCAAAGCAGAATTAAGGAGTGGAAGAGGCAGTGTCGGTCTTTCATATGATGTCGGTCTTTCATACGGGGACTTAGATCAATGAATGGGAACTTTGTTCCCGTTGATTGATCTCCGGGCTAACGGAAGGCGGTGGGAGCACGTGCGGGAGCACGCACCAGGCAGTGGCAGCAGTGCAGCCTATTTGGATGGATATATCTGTCCAGATAGGATTAAGTGGTTAACATATGTAGCAATTTTGGTGATGATAGCATGTATGGGGATTTGCTATTAACCACTAAAATCGGCACAAAATTATGCAAAAATTGCGGAAAATTATGAATGATTACAATTACAGACACATTTAATTTTACAATTTTTTTTCAAAAATTTCACATTATGATTTTGCATCATAATTGCAAATTTCAATGTCTATGCAAAATTTATGCTCATCCCTACAGGTATGTATGTTTTTTTTTACATCCCTACAAGTATGTATGTTTTTTTTTAATGCAAACATCAGTGCCTTGGATGTTGATCTATTTGCCCACAAAAAAATAATGGTCTGCTTTAATTAACCAGCATGCTCACACAACATGGAAAATGTCATTGTGGAAGCCGCTATTCCTGTCTATGTAAACAGGAGGATTACATTTTTCTAAGACAGATGTGACTAATAGCTTCAATATAAATTTTTATTCTGAAATGTTAGCGAGACTCATAATACATCGTAAATCTACTTACTCCATTTAAAAAAGTTTGTTAACAAGGCAGAAATGTTTGAATTTATGGAAAGTATAAAAGATGTTTATATTCTTCATTGTAATCATAATATTCGAGAATGATTAGCTCTTCCTTGTAAGCCTGTCTCATGAAAATAAAATGTTATATTTTCCAACGTTCTTGTCTACAATAGCATAGTTTATTTATGCATTGGTGAAGTTGTGATATACTACCGCTTCAGGAACACTGAAGGTGAAAAAAATTACAGACTCTATTATTAGTGTGAAAAAGTAACCAGTGTAAGTCCTTAAAGCAAACCTGTCACAAACCTAGATAATAGGTGCTCACCTAGAATCACCTGGATCGGGTTGCACCAAAGGTAACTAAGGTAAGTATTTCACTTTAGCACCCCATATCTCTGGAAATACTGATCATTTTCACTTGCAGTTTACAATGAAGGCAACTACTTATTTTGTGTTTTGTAGAATGTACAGTAATACGGGAGCAATCTGCGCCAACCATTAGCCTTAGGACCCCCAAATGGAATTTACCTCACTGAAGCTTTCTGGGACTGGCTGGGACCATTCTTAGGCCGGTTTCACACTGGAAACTGGCGTTGTAGTTGCGTTGAGATGAGCGCATCACACGGCAGAACTAAAAATGGCCCTCGAGGATTACCACGGTAATGTGCAGTAATCTCCCTTCTCACAGCAAGCCAAGTAGGAAGGGAGGCTCTCTGGTGCTCATGTCCTGTGGCTGAAATTTGAATTAGGCGTATTGAAAAATACGCTTCCGTGCATGTGCGCCACAACACAGAAAAAAATTAAAAAGCTGAGTTGCCATAGACTTAGATGACTTCTAGTCACCGTGCATGTTGCCCGACAATGTACTGTTGCTCTCATGTTAAATCGGGTACTTCCAGCATATCGCATCGCACTGCACCAGGTATGAAATGCCCCATAGACATTAATTGGCGTAGTGCCAGTGTGAAAGGGGCCTAACTCTTATAGATACTGTAGGTGGAACCATAAATCTCTTTTTAGATGCGCAATGAGTATCCACAACCTTTATGCGTCTTAGATGAGTTTTGTTTAGCGCATTTTACCGTGTGGCTGAGTGGTGATGAGTAGTGTTGGGCGAACAGTGTTCGCCACTGTTCGGGTTCTGCAGAACATCACCCTATTCGGGTGATGTTCGAGTTCGGCCGAACACCTGATGGTGTTCGGCCAAACCGTTCGGCCACATGGCCGAACTAAGAGCGCATGGCCGAACGTTCCCCGAACGTTTGGCTAGCGCTGTGATTGGCCGAACAGGTCACGTGGTTCGGACCCGAACGCGCTCTGATTGGCCGAACTGTCACATGGTTCGGGTAAATAAATACCCGAACAACGTCATATCTCCGCCATTTGTCTGTGGGTTTAGCTTTGGGTAGGCAGGCAGGGTAGTTCGCGCTCCAGCCACGCTAGCCAGGGTCCCCCCAGTCATTGTGTCGCTGCTGGGAATAGTAGTACACCGCTCGCTCAGCCACACTATATAGCATTGTGTTTACTGCCACTCTGTGTACCTCGCTCAGCCACACTATATAGCATTCTGTTTACTGCCACTCTGTGTCTGCTGGGAATAGTAGTACACCGCTCGCTCAGCCACACTATATAGCATTCTGTTTACTGCCACTCTGTGTACCTCGCTCAGCCACACTATATAACATTCTGTTTACTGCCACTCTGTGTCTGCTGGGAATAGTAGTACACCGCTCGCTCAGCCACACTATATAGCATTCTGTTTACTGCCACTCTGTGTACCTCGCTCAGCCACACTATATAGCATTCTGTTTACTGCCACTCTGTGTCTGCTGGGAATAGTAGTACACCGCTCACTCAGCCACACTATACACTACACGTATCCGCCGTCTGACTCAAATTAAAATGAATCAATCCTGGATTGGAAACGACTATGCAACACTCCCGGACCCCAACCAAGTAACATGAACAATGACCATCTGTGATGGGTTAGCGTTGCCGGTCCCTGTTTATGGAACCTCTCATCTTTATTACATTTATGACTGCATGGCGGTAAAAAGCATGCTATCCGCACGCTTCTTGTCCTCATGCAAGGCCTGGGTTGTTGTGTCTCAAAGCGTGGCCTTCTTCTCCTGCGCCTCCTCCTGTTCCATCACGTGTGCTGCTGCTGCTGCTGGGTTAGCGTTGCCGGTCCCTGTTTATGGAACCTCTCATCTTTATTACATTTATGACTGCATGGCAGTAAAAAGCATGCTATCTGCACGCTTCTTGTCCTCCTGCAAGGCCTGGGTTGTTGTGTCTCAAAGCGTGGCCTTCTCCTCCTGCGCCTCCTCCTGTTCCATCACGTGTGCTGCTGCTGGTGCTGGGTTAGCATTACCGGTTCCTTTTCCTGGAACCTCTTCTCTGTATTACATTTATGACTGCATGGCGACAAAAAGCATGTTACCTGTGCAAAGAAACATGACATTTTCCACATTTAAAAGACAGTTTTTCCTTTGAAACTTTACAATCAATTTTCTCAAAAACTATAAGCTCTTTTTCAAAAAAATTTTTTCTCTTGTACCCACTCCCAAGTTGCACATACCCTGCAAATTTGGGGTATGTAGCATGTAAGGAAGCTTTACAAAGCACGAAAGTTCGGGTCCCCATTGACTTCCATTATGTTCAGAGTTCGGCGCGAACACCCGAACATCGCGGCGATGTTCGGCGAACGTTCGCGAACCCAAACATCTAGGTGTTCGCCCAACACTAGTGATGAGTCTATAACCCAAGACTCTACCTATATTGTGTTTTTATGTTCTCTCAATATTTGTGCAGGCTTCTTCTGAGCTATCCTGAACCAAAAGCTATACTAAAACATTAGTTGGTTCTCCCTGCACAATGGTAAGAATCTTGTAAAAATTCCAACAAAAAACATATTGGAATGTCAAATGGTTTGAAGTCTGTCAGCATTTACTGCATGTTTGTTTCTGGTGTGCGATTTAGACACTACTGCAGTCAAAGGGATCAGCAGGACTGCCAGGCAACTGGCATTGTTTAAAATGAGATAAATATGGCTGCCACTAGGGATGGTCAGAAATACCAATATCCAAATCCATGGAAATTCTGATTTACATTTCCTGAATTCTGCTTTCCGAGTATTTTTTTTTTTTTCTTTTTGGTCTTTTTTTTTTTGGGGGGGGGGGGGGGATTCTCTGATTGGCCAAATACTTCTAAGTTAATGTCCAAGGTTTATTATAGACAAGATAAAAAATAATGTGGTTCCACCCCTAATTAATCAGCATTACAATTTCAAACAAACAAACAGCGTTTTTTTTTTTTTTAAACCAATGTTCTCTTATTTATTCTTCATTCACAGTCTCTTCAAATCGCGGACAGGGCATGTAGATACAAAAAACAGACTTCCAATTCAAATAAAAAGACTGCCTGACACGTGTTTCGCTGCCAACAGCTGCTTCCTCAGAGTCACACCATATACAAACATCCGTGGGTCTATGTCAGGTAACACAGCGATCTGAAGTTTAATGAAAGGCTACACTCAGCGACGATACCATGCGTCCATGGACTGTAATGTCCAAGGTTTCATTGTTAGCCACAGAAAATGGTAGAAAAGTTAAAATCAAGAAAAGCTTGGGGGGTTGAAGTGAGAATAAAACTAGAAGTGTGTGATGGGGTTTTGTTATGTCAGTTTGGGGCAAATAGTGTATAAGGCTCAGGCCACACTTTTTACGGACCTCCAACAGCCAGCTGAAACTGACAATTCCCTGGAGCTGAATTGGAATTCCGAGGCATATGCATTTCTACCATAGGCTTCCATGGGAAAGGCAACCACTTGTCTGGAAAATAACACACAGGTCAAGAAAAAAACCTCACCATCTTTTTACATTTAGGTCCTGTGCCCTCAAAAACATGAGCATAGCTTCCCTTAACTGTGTATATATTTCAGCAGCCATTGTGGTCTGCCTGCAGGCTGTAGCTCTCCTGCTCCAGTGCCATTGTGCGGCCCATTGATTTAATGAGTGCAGTTTGACGCTCCCTGGAGATCTTAGGCAAGAGAAAAAAAATTGTGTCTGCACTTGTGTCAGTAGGCAAGGCCCTTTTATTGCTGGAAGGATCCAAGGAATATAAATAAACATGACAATTTTATATTACATAGAAATGGTAAGATTAGATGAAAAAGATTGGCTCATTAGTGGCCACCATTACACTGATTTATGGGCATGCATGTGTTCCCTAGAATGGTAGTACCTGACAGAGCCTTGGTGGGAATCTCAGGTTTAAAGCATGAAGTATTTGCTTGCTGACTGGTGTAGGTAGAGTAGGGACCATTTCAACCTGGACCTCAACACTGGTGAAGGGGTTAAGTACAGAATGGTCTTGCATGCAAACCATTTTGGAAGTGAATATCCTTAATTAGTGCAACAGAATACAACTTGCATTCAAGTTGTTTTTATCATAACTAGAGTACCAGCTTGTTGTGAGTGTCTGAGTGCAGAGGGTTCATGATTGTTTGTATGTACATTGATCACCCCCTCAGCATCTCCTTTCCTATTTAAACGGTTCAGCCCCGCAGTGTTGAAAATCTCATGCATCCGAGCAACATTCAACTCCCATTCATTCGCCAATACCTTTATTGCTACTTATCACAATTAATTGATCTATATCTTGTTTTTTCCGCCACTAATTAGGCTTTCTTTGGGTAGTACATTTTGCTAAGAATTATTTTTTTCTAAATCCATTTTAACAGGAAGATTAAGAAAGAAATAAAAAAAAATCATTATTTCTCAGTTTTTGGCCATTACAGTTTGAAATTAATATAAGTTACCGTAATTAAAACTCATGTATTTTATTTGCCCATTCGTCCCAGTTATTACACCATTTAAATGATGTCCCTATCACAATTTATGGCGCCAATATTTTATTTAGAAATAAAGGTGCATTTTTTCAATTTGCGCCCATCACTATTTACAAGCTTATCATTTAAAATAATATAATGATATACTCTCTTGACATGCATATTTAAAAATTTCAGACCCTTAGGTAACTATTTATGTTGTTTTTTTATTGTAATTTTTTTTATTAAAATATATATTTGGGTAATTTTTGGTGTGGGGGAAAACAGATAATTTTAAATGTAAAATAATGTAATTGTTTAATAAAAAAATGTATGTGGGTGCAGTTTACTATTTGGCCACAAGATGGCCACAGTCAAAAAGTCTTGGATGCGAACGATCTCACATCCAGGAACTACAAGGAGGCTGGGGAAACTTTTTTGGGCAGAAAAAAAGGCGGTCTCTAATTAGAAACCGTCATTTTTTCTGCGGGGGAGTTAGATCGGTGAATGGGAATAATATTCTCATTCACTGATCGGGGGGCTAGCGGCAGGCGGCGGGAGCGCGCGCGGGAGTATGCTCGAACGCGCGCACCATGCAGCAGCAGTAGCAGAGCCTATCTGGACAAATGTACTCATCCAGAAAGGCTGAACTGGTTAAATACTCGGAAGCATAGATCCCCTTGCTTGTGGGTACAGGCCAGGACTTTGCATACCTCAAACCCCAAATCAGGTGCAAAATGAGGGGTTAACAAATTGTAATCAGAATAATTTATTTATCAGAATCAGTTATTTCCTCAGGTGCAAATGGGGTTGTACCTGGAATTGGTTTTGGCTTATACACCTCTGGAAGGAGGTGGTGGTGGTGGGGTGGATGGTGATATGGCAATAGCAAAGGATCCACCATATGCACAGCTAGACAACTAATCCTTTCCAACTGGAGAAGTACTAATATTCGCACTTTCTCTCAATTAAAATCACAAATAGATTTCAATTTCAAATGGAATGTCTATTCTTCACTAGATAATACCCAGGTCTTCCCTTAGACTCAGAGGCGTATCTAAAGGGTTGCAGGCATGGCTCATGCCATGGGTGCCACAGCACCTTGGGCGCCATGCCCACTCCTGTGCTGCACCCCCATGCCTGCCCCTGGGCTGCTCCCCCATCCCTACCCCTGGGCTGCGCCCCAATGCGTACCCCTGTGCTGCCTGCCATACCTACCCCCGGTGCCTCCCTGTCATTCAGACTTCAGAACAAATTGATTCTGTTATCTGAGGAACGTGGCTATTTAACTTATGTATGTAGGGCGCACTTGGATTAGTTTTGGAAAAGAGGACAGAGAGGGAATAAGAAGAGATATTTAAAAAAAAAAAAAAAGTAACTTCAGCATTATCCCGTGCCCAAACACAGGCAACCATAATATGTATGCGAGAAGGGATGCTGTTCTTAGAGGGGAAAGGGGCTCTGACCTGGGTGGAGGAGGGGGTGCAATTTCAGTGTTTGCCATAGGCTCTAGGTTATCCAGATACGCCCCTGCCTACACCATTTCTTAACTGCCGGGAGGCTATTTAAAAGGTTACCTGTAGTGAGCAGTAAATGGAGGCTGCCATATTTTAGTTATAGACACTGAACATGCATATGATGATCAGGTGTTTCTGACATGATCTGACAAGATTAGCTGCATGCTTGATTCTGGGGTGATGCAGATACTACTGCAGTCAAATAGACCAGCAGGTCTGCCAGGCAACTGGTATTGCTTAAATGGAAATAAATATGGCATCCTCTATATACTGTAACTCTTATTGGAATAATGAGAATTAGTATAATTTTTATTTTGCCAAACATGACTGGGTTGTGGTCAGAATTGGGCTTTGCATGTACATAATGATAACTCTAGTATCTAACATGATGGTAACTCTTCTCTGACACCCCCCTTCCTGACCCTTTGTACCCTTTGCTCAGTGGGATGTGACATCATCACCACCTAACCATACCAATAAATTGAGAGGACATGGGTTAAGGTACTGATAAGTTCCTTACAATAACGATATACTCTTGAGACAATCAATATCGAACCGACTATTGTTTCAATTAACATAGACATACCTTTTGAAGATATATCTTAATAGAACTTATTAATGCGATATTGGATAAAAGGTATCACTGTTTTGTGTTTTTGTCTGTGGTGATTAGTGATGATTGTAATAACCCAATTACGGTTCCGCAAAATTTTGTGTAAATCACGAAATTATGATTATGGCCGCAATCAAAAGTTTACGAATTTCACGAAATCACGCGAAATTTCATGTTTATGGGGAATTTCATAATTATGATCTTTTTTGTAATTACGATCGTTTACGTAAATCAAACAAATCAGAATTTTGTGTTTAACCCATTCAGGTTCCGTTGTTTTCACGTGAGAAATGTTCACCTCCCATTCATTAGCCTATAACTTTATCACTACTTATCACAATGAACTGATCTATATCTTGTTTTTTCTGCCACCAATTAGGCTTTCTTTGGGGGGTACATTTTGCTAAGAGCCACTTTACTGTAAATGCATTTTAACAGGAAGAATAAGAAAAAAATGGAAAAATTCACTATTTCTCAGTTTTCAGCCATTATAGTTTTAAAATAATACATGCCTCTATAATTAAAACTCACGTATTGTATTTGCCCATATGTCCCGGTTATTACACCGTTAAAATTATGTCCCTATCACAATGGCGACAATATTTTATTTGGAAATAAAGGTGCATTTTTTCCGTTTTGCATCTATCACTATTTACAAGTTTAAATTAAAAAAAATATAGAAGTATTTCATCTTTACATTGATATTTAAAAAGTTTAGACCCTTAGGTAAATATTTACATGTTTTTTTTTATTGTAATGTTTTTTTTTTTTTGTATAGTAAACATTTTATTTGGGTAGTTTTGGGAGGGTGGGAGGTAAACAATAGGTTTGTAATGTAAATGTGTGTTAATTTTCATTTTTTTTTATTTTCAGTTGTAGTATTACTTTTTGGCCACAAGATGGCGGCCATGAGTTTGTTTACATGACGTCACTCTAAGCGTAACACACGCTTAGAGTGACACATCGGGGAGGGAACAGCCAGAAAAGGCACAGCTTCCGAGAGAAGCTGTCGCTTTTTCAGCGGGGGAGAGGAATCAGTGATCGGGCACCGTAGCTTGATTGCCTGGCTACCGAATCCGTGGCCGGGAGCGCGCGTGCACGCGCGCGATCAGCCGTGGGAGCGCGCGATAGCGCGCATGGTTCCTGGACGTAGTTTCTACGTCCAGGAACCAAAAAAGGTTAACATGCAAATTCGACTTTTCTCAAAATTATCAGATATTGCAAGGCCCAAAACCAAGTGCTTCAGCACGACTGCTAAGTGCACCTTGATAAAGAACACCTGTCTTAGAAGTGGCTGCAGGTAGAGCCTCCTGATGCATTTAAAGTGACAGCAAGAGCAGGGACCTTTGCATTATCAGATGTTGCAAGGCCCAAAACCAGGTGTCTCAATATGACAGCTAAGTGCACGACTGCTAAGTGCACCTTGATAAAGAACACCTGTCTTAGAAGTAGCTGCAGGTAGAGCCTCCTGATACATTTAAAGCGACAGCACGTGCAGAGGCCTTTGCATGATCAGTAATTGCAATCAATGAGTTACTTTCCTGAGTTTAGTCTTTACCTAAATGTGCATAATTACTATTAGAAACAAAATTACATTCATTTTTGTAACTAAAATGACTTTGTTTCTATAGAAAACATGAAATTACTAAATCTTGCTTTAAACACGAATTTGCGTCAAAATGCGAAATTATGAAACCGAAATTTCGCTTACGGAATTCCAAATTACGGTTTGTGTGGCCATTACGAAATTACAAATTCGTATCGTAGCGGCAAAATTTGCGTCCGTAATTATGGAAACACGAAATTTCGGCTCAACACTAGTGAGGATATAAAGGACGCTGTTAAAGAGGGTTGCTATACTTCTCCTGTTCTAAAAGGAGCACTCACCACTTGTTTCTTTAACTTCTGCTCAATTACTGCTGATATTATTGATGATACTGTTGTTAATTAGAATAAAACAAAATCTGTGCAAAACAGTATATATCCTGATAGGAGTGCAGCTGGAGTGATTGTTCCTCAACAATGAGTAAACTATATTGATCTAGACCACAGCTCACAGTCCACAGGTCAAATGGCGACAGTCCACCAGTGCTTCAAAACATCAGAGTGCCCAAAACCTGGGTTAGTGTTACGCTAACCAGACAGAAAGCGACCTGGATTACAAGGTCTTAAATCGCATGTGTCACCCCACAGAAGCTCTCCTGGTCTTGGTCCTTTTCTCCTATGTCCCTCTGGCAGGGGCGCCTTTAGCCATTTTGTCACTCCAGGCGAGAAAGCCTGTGGCACCTCCCCCCCACGTGACGGCCACGATGCCACCCCCCCTACACCCGCCCCTCCCCGTGGTGCCCCCATGTGAGGATAATCGGAATACGGCAGTGTTTCACCAGAAAATAATCGTACTGCAGCAGCGTTTCACCACAAAATAATCATAATGCGGCAGGCGGCAGCATTTCACAACATTTCACCAAAAAATACACATAAGCAGGGCTCCACTTTCATGAGGCACAAAGGGGGACAGAAGGAAGCACAAAGGGGATAGAAGGAGGCACAGGGGTACTGAATAAGGCACACAGGGTGACATAGGGAGGCACAGGGGGACAGAAGGAGGTATGAGGGTCAGAAGAAGTCACAAAGGAGGACAGAAGGAGGCACAAGGGAACAGAAGGAGATACCCGGGGACAGAAGGAGGCACAATGGGGGACAAAAGGAGGCACAATGGGGGACAGAATGAGACACAAAGGAGGACAGATGGAAGTACACAAAGGGGCAGCAGGAAGTACAGGGGGACAGAAGAAGGCATGAGGGCCAGAAGGAGGCACAAAAAAAAGAAAATAATGAGGCACAGGGGGGCTGAAGGAGGCGCACAGGGGGGGCAGAAGGAGGCACAAAGTGGGGCAGAAGGAGGCACAAAGGGGAGCATAAGGAGGCACAATAGGGGACAAAAAGGGGCACAAGAGGAAATAAGGGACACAGGGGGACTAAAGGAGGCACACAGAGGACAGAAGGAGACGCAAAGGGGGCAGAAAAAAGCACAAAGGGGGCAGAAGGAAGCACAGGGAGACAGTAGGAGGCACAAAGGGGAACAGAAGGATGCACAAAAGGGTTACAGAAGAAGGCAGAGGGGGATGTAAGGAGGCACAGGGAGACAGAAGGAGGCAGAGGGGGACAGACAGAGCCACAGGGAGACAGAAGGAGGCAGAGGGGGACAGACAGAGCCACAGGGAGGCAGAAGGAGGCAGAGGGGGACAGACAGAGCCACAGGGAGACAGAAAAGGGCACAAAAGGGCACAGAAGGCGGCACAGGGGGACAGAGGATGGTGCAGGGGACCGAGGTGGCACATGGGGACTGAAGAGGCATATAGAGACAGAAAGAGGCATTTGAGGACAGAAGGAGGCAGAGTGGGACTGAAGGAGGAACAGGGGGCAGAGGTAGCACAGGGGGGCAAAGAAAGGCACAAAGTGACATATGGAGGCACAGGTGGACAGATGGAGGAAGAGGTGGCACAGGGGGACTGAAGGAGGCACATGGAAACAGAAGGAGGTGCAAAAGGGACATAAGGAGGCACAAAGGGGGAAAAGGATGTACAAGGAACAGAGGGACACAGTGGCAGCTGCTTGCAACTTACACTAAGCAGATGCAGCAGAAGCAAGTAATAGAACACCAGTGGGGGTGGGGCTTAGTTGGGGCATGGCTTCACCCAGGGGGCATGGCTTAATCCAGCAACATGGTGCCCCCAGGACCAATGGCACTCCAGGCAATGGCCTGTACTGCCTATGCCTAGAGGCTCCCCTGCCCTCTGGTCTGCATAGCTTGCAAATATAAGCATAAGCCTAGACTGTTTCAACTAAGGAAATTTGGCATGGCCCGAGAGATCCTGACTAGTTTTTACTCCGCCACCATCGAATCGATCCTCTGCTCCTCCATCTTGGTCTGGTACGTCGGTGCCACCATCAACGACAGACACAAACTACAGAGGATCATCAGGTCGGCGGAGAGGGTTATTGGGAGCCCCCTCCCTTCACTTTACATCTTATATAACACCAGACTGTGCTCTAGAGCATTGCGAATTGCCAACGACCCCTCCCACCCGGATCATCGCTTTTTCAGCCTGCTCCCACTGGGCCGGAGACTATGGGCCATACCTACCAGAACTGCTAGGCACAGGACCTCGTTCTTTCCCCCAGCTGTCAGCCTCTTGAGCTCCCCCCATATACTCCCCCACTCCACCTTAAGCTGAGCTGAAGGTGGAGGCTGTCCTAGGCTGTCTTACATGCCCTCAAGACCAGGTCTGTTCAGTCCTTCTCACTTTGATGCCTCATCTTGCAATTGTAGTTCCTGACCTGTATAGTTCTCCTCCTGTACATTGCTGCTCTCAGCTTGGTAACTGCACTCTGTATGCCTGCATGTATGTATGCATGAATATATGTATGTACTCTACTTTGAGCTTTGTTTTTGTGCCAAAACCAATTCCGGGCATGATCCAGTCATGCTTGGCGAAATAAAAGTGATTCTGATTCTTATTCTGATTCTGAATAACCCAATTTTTAATCATGAAAACATCCAAAAACAAATATAAAATTAAGATAAAATCGGACTCACATCCTGGGTCCACATGACAGGGACCCTTTGGAGATAAAAAACATGTAGCATATATCAACAGCAGTAGTGGCATCTCCTCCTCACCTGCCCAGTTTTACTATTGCAGCTTCATCGGGGTGTGAGATACTGTTGTCAATTGGTGATGTAATGGACACACTGGCACATATGCAATTCACTTTTTCACCTTAGTTTTCTCCTAGGGTATATTTTTAAACTTGTTAATAAAATGCCTTTTAAAGGGAAGGTCCAAGCAAAATAAAAAAATGAGTTTCACTTACCTGGGGCTTCTACCAACCCCATGCAGCCATCCTGTGCCCTCGTAGTCACTCACTGCTGCTCCAGTCCCCCGCTGGCAGCTTGCCGACCTCAGAGGTCGGCGGGACGCATTGCATACATTTTTACGCATTCCCGCTAGTGCAGAAACAATAACACATACATTTTTACGCATTACTGGTTCAATGCGTAAAAATTTACGCATTAAACCAGTAACGCGTAAAAATGTATGTGTTAATGTTCCTGCACTGGCGGGAATGCGTCAAAACGTACGCAATGCGGCCCCCGACCTCCGAGGTCGGCAAGCTGCCAGCGGGGGACTGGAGCAGCAGTGAGTGACTACGAGGGCACAGGATGGCTGCATGGGGCTGCTAAAAGCCCCAGGTAAGTGAAACTCATTTTCTTATTTTGCTTGAACCTTCCCTTTAAGCCACCAGAAAGCAAGAAAATACTCAAAATAATTTTGATAGTACTTTTAAACCTACTTTTTGGTACTTTTTTAGTTGAAAAGTACTGAAAAGATATTTTAAATTGAAGATGAAATCTTCTCTCCTAGGAGAAAACTTAGGTGATTTGGCCTCAATTCACTAAGATCATGCTGGAGATAATAAGGCAAGTAAGAGAGTTATCTTATCTCTTCATTCCTTACGTTACCTCTTCTGTAGTTAATTTACCTCCTCTGTAGTTAATTTACCACCTCTGTAGTTAATTTACCACCTCTATAGTTAATTTACCTCCTCTGTAGTTAATTTACCTCCTCTGTAGTTATTTTCACACGCAGTTAATGAACAGCCTGTCTTTAACTCTGGAGTTATTTTAAGGATTAAAGAGTTAACTTAAAGACAGAAGAGTTAACTTTAGGTTTGCCTGAGGTAAAATGTTTCCTGAATACTACATGCCTTATCACTATGGTAACAACTCTAGAAGAGTTATTAAAGACAGGAGAAAAGCTTAGTGAATTGAGGCCAAAGTGAATTGCATATGGGCCTGAATCTACTATGTTAATGAAAATTTCTTTAATAGAATCATTTGAAACAAAAGAAAGCAGAGGGACACCAAGAGCCCCAATAGTGTAATTCGTCTTGGGGACAACAAAATAAATGAGAAGTTAAATTATACTCACAAACCAGGGTTACCAATAGGCAACCACTGTATAGGCAGGTGGGGAGAACAATCCTGACCCCACTCAGGAATAAAAAGTCGCTCTCTGTAGACAGGAAAATAGGGTAACAACCCTCCACCCAGGGTGGACTCAATGTAGTGTACAAGATACAGAGGCGCCAAAAGAATAAATGGTAATCAAATGAACTTACAGAGGCGCCGAGCTCGCTGATATAATACAGATGCTGTGACTCCTACTGTATTTTGCCTGAGGAAGCGGGATGTATGGCCCGTGAAACGCGTTGCATGGTTTTTTGGAGTTCCGAATAAATTGTTGACTGTCTGAATCGCAGTCCTTGCCTGTGTCTGTTTGGAGGGGGTAAGACCACCGCTGCCTCCTCTGTTTAACCAGTTGGTTTTTTAAGTTCATTTGATTACCTTTTATTCTTTTGGCGCCTCTGTATCTTGTACACTACATTTGAAACAAAAGGGCTTTTTGCCCAAGAGCTAAACTTTAATGTTGATATTCTGCACTGAGATCATATATTGCCAGTATGTTGGCAATGAAAACCAGCATGCACTTCCCTTTTAGCAGCTGCACCACACCACTAACTGACACTGCAGTGAATAACTGGACTGGCAAATAATACAATTTACTGCTAAAAGCTTTGCTGTTTTTTAGGTCTAACGAGATGACCCCACACAAGCGCATAGCGTGCCCCTTTTTTCCTCTATCTAGCAGTAATGTATTTACTATCTGATCTTTATTACTAGTATTCACAGCTGTTATATGTAACACATTTCCAAACTCCCTGGAAAAAGACCTTACATAACATCCTGACACAGATAGGACATCTTAACCTCATTACATCAACATGCATTTTAAATGGTCCTTTTGTGCTCGCTAGAAAGAAAAGATTTCATGCTCTTAGCTTTAATGCCTCTTGTAAATTTAGAAACAACAATAATTTGCAAAGGCTGCCGCAGAGCTCTGTGTGGACCCAATTACGGAATTCCCATAACTGCAGGACTTTGCTAACATGATGCTTTCTAGTACATCTCTCCTGAGCTTGGCCCTGCAGGATCAGAGTGGAGTAAACAATCATCCAGTGTCACTGCTGAACCTGCACAGCTTACTGAAATCCTGCTCAGCGGTCACGTCCAAGGCTTGTGTTGCAGAGTGGACCACCGGGCAGCCCGAACAGCAAAGTGCTGCTAAATTACCTTTGTGTTTTACATTTACTTGCTTTTTCATTTAACCCTTTTTTAAATGTCTAATGCGGTTATGTTTGAAATTTCTTCCAGGTTGCGTAATGCATTACCGTAATTTAGAGGCAATGAAGAGAGGCTGACCTCTAGTTGCTGCTTTGACTTGGCAATTTTACTACATCTAGTTTGCCATCTTCAGTACCATTACAAAGCCCAAGCTTAGTCTCATGCTATCTAATGCATATGATTGTAACTGATGATTTATAATGGACAAAGTTTTGTGAAATGCATGTGTATACTTTTTATAATAAATGTAATGAAAGCAGAGCCGGAGCTACCATAGGAAAAAATGGGCAATTGCCCCAGGGCCCCAGAGCCTGTAGGGGACCCAAAATTATCCCTCCCCATCTTAACTGTTGCTCCTTAGGGACTCTGCAGAGTCTGTTAAGTTGGGAGGTGATTGGGGGAGGGTCAGCAGCCAGCTCAGGGGCCCAGGAGGGAAATGTGGCTGCAACAAAGGGCCTCTAATGATGCTTTTTGGTTCAGGGGGGGGGGGGTCTGTTGGGGGGCCCCCAGGATACTTTTGCCCTAGGGCCCAATTATTACTTGAACCGGCCCTGAATGAAAGTACCTATGTTTTATCTGGTAGGCTGAGTGCAGCAGCTCCTTATTGCCAGGGAGATACCAGGGTGTACCAATACCCCCTGTGGCCTGCTCCCCCTCCCCTCTTGTAAGAAAAACACTGTTACATTTTCCCGAGGGCTATATCACATCTGAGCTAATTTTGTGCGTTTTGGCGCAATGGCCATTGTGTGCTTCTTCCAAAGTAAAATGAAAGTCAAAAGACTTTCATTTTACCATTTACATCTAACGCTGCATTTTTTTGTGTTGCGTTTCGATTCTCCCCGGAACTTTTAATCGTACGACGCTTGCTTTATGAGCTACAATATAAATCAATGTAAAACACAAGCTCCAAGAAGACCATGCGTTTTTAAAATGTTTCAACGCACACATTTACAGTTAAAAAAGAAAAAACAAAACATCACCTGTGTTTTCCTATTTGCTGTAATGGATTGAAAATGCATTAAAAACACATTAAAATGCATACTCATTGCGGTAAAATGCACAAAAAAACATACAAAAAATGCACATCAAAACGTATGCGTTAAACTTTTGCCAACGCCACCTCAGATGTGAAAGAGCACCTAGTGCATGCTGTATCATGTCTCCCCCTCTTCCTGGCATGCTTGCGCATGCTGAAATCCTGAGGATCCTAATGCATGTCATGTCATTAGTAGCCTCAGGATGGCAGCATAGAGCATGCAGCTCTGGGAAGGAAGGACTAGAAGAGACCAGGGGCTTGATTTACTAACCGGCGCTAAGTGTTAGCGCCGGAGTAAAAAGCCACTTAGTGCCGTAAAAGTAGCTTTGCGCGCACTAACAGCTGCGCAAAGCTACATCGCGCACAGCAGCGCTCACAAAAGTCATGTCTCTGTAAAAGTCGCACCCGGTGCGTCGAAAACGTCGCATCGGGTGCCCCCGAAGCGGCGCATTGATGTGCCATTTCGGGGGCACCTGATGCAACGTTTTTCGGTGCACTGGGTGCGACCTTTACAGGGACGCGGGTGCGACGGTATCGTCGCACCAAGCACTGTTACCGGCGCACTGCGGTGAGCGGTGCTGTGCGCGATGTGGTGGTTTACACCAACTAGTTCTTAAGGCTCACTAACCGGCTTAGCGCCGGTTAGTGAATCAAGCTCCAGATGTAGTTTGGAAATGGTAAATATAACAGCACACCCTGACCCTGCACTTATTCTGCGCAAGAGGGGATGAGGATTGGAACAGCTGCCCACTATGGGGGTGAACTGATTGTCCAGCCATGGGAAGGGGGCCCTGCCACAATAATTTTTCTGTTGGCTAGGGCCTCTAATGTTACACCTCTGTTCCCCACTGGTAGGGGTGCTCATTTGGATTTTCTGGAATTGAAATTTCTGAATTTCTGGCCGGAAAACCGAATTTCTGATCGGAACTTGGAAATTGGAAATGGAACTCGGAAACTGGATTTCTGCAGAAATACTGCATTACTGCAATTTAGTAATTTTAGCCCAATCACAGAACTCAAAATCAACAGCCCAATCAGAGAATGCAGAAACAACTCGGAAGTATTTAGCCAATCAGAGAATGCAAAAAAAAGACAAAAAAAAAAAAACACTAAAAAAAACCCTACTCGGAAATCGGAAATTCGAACTTGAAAATCGAATTTCTGTAGAAATACTGCATTACCACAACTCTGTAATTTTCGGACCAATCAGAGAATGAAGAGTCATCTTGGAAGTATTTGGCCAATCAGATATTGCAAAAAATGACCAAAAACACTACTACTCAGAAATAGGAATTCCGGACTCGGAGCGCACATTCGCCAGGAGGACAGCAGGGATGGGAGAGCGTAGGCCCCTCTTCTTGAGTCTCACTCGGGCACCTGCCCTCCTCCCCCTGTGGCGGCATTTGTTCGTGGGGCGGTATGCGGTTAGCTGCTTGATGTGGGCATTTACTTCCTCCCACAGGGGGGCCCCTTCTATGTTGTGGGCTAGGGGTTCCCAGTACAGGAGCTCCTCTCTAGATAAGGTGACAGTGTGCTGGGAGACTGGCTGAACTCTGCCCATGCCTTATTCAGTTGGTGCTCAGTCTGGGCTGAGCAGGTGGCTGGGGCGGGATGGAGCAGGGCCGCATGCGAAAGAAAGGCAAGGCCGCAGAGTTCTGTCAGGGTGCAGGGAAGCATACAGAGCAGGCACATTAATACCCCAAGTGCTGAGTGGCATGGGGGAGTGTGAAAAGTACATAAAAAGCCAGCCGTGATGCAGGGTGCCAATTCAGGGTGCAGGGAAGCATGCAGGGCAAGCACATATAGCAAGCACAAATAGTACAGTAGCTCACCGATTCGTTTTGTAATCCACCATGTGGTCCTGGTCTTCTGAGTGCTGAAGGGGGGGGGGGGGAGGTAGCTGAGCTGCTGGAGTGGTTGTCCTACCGCATTTCCTCTTGTCCTGTCCGGCAGCAGACATCGGCAGCACTGAGGGAGTAGGGCCAGTGCAAGGCACGGCTGCTGGAGAGGGGACCCTTGTTGTTGCCGGTAGCGGCCTCCGCGCAGGCCTAGGACCAGTGCTGGCAGGAGTGGGGACCCCCGTTGTGGCAGCAGCAGCAGTATCCGAGCGTGCCTCCTAGCATCCCGGCAGAGGAGCCCTCATTGTGGGTGGTCGAGGTAGTGTGCGGTAGCAGATGTGCTTCCCCTCTGCGGGAGAAGGGAGGAGGAGGCCAGGCAGCCGCGTGGCGGCCACATGGGGGGTCAGCTGGGAGTCCGCATGGACTGATGCGCGTGTCTCGGGGGCCGGCGTGCAGTGACCCGGAGCTTCACTTCCTGGAGGTCTCGTGACCCAGAGCTTCCTTGCTGCCTTGAGCGCAGTCGTGCGCTGCAGTCCCTGGCTTGTGGAGGGAGGGATGTGCAGGTCTGGGGACGGCTTGTGGAAGGAGGGATGTGCAGGTCTGGTCTGGAGACGGTGCCGCTGCTCTGGAGAGCGTGGAGCCCAGGAGCGGTAGCTTGCTGACAGGAGGAGGCGGCGGTTGTCCTGCGGGCTGGGTGCCGACCGAGTGGGAGGTTAGTGATGTAAGTCCTGGGCCGGGATTCAAGAGGCTCCGGGAGCCGCCGCTGTTGCAGAGGGTTCTTTCTGTCTCCTGCCCGATGTTGCTAGTCTAAACTCCGTTAGCTAAAAACTAAAAGCTGAACTACCACTGAACTGATACTAAACTACCACTAATCTAATGAAAACTAAAGAAAAACTAAGAGAAAACTAAGAAAATCCTAGGAGCCATGTGACCGAGGCACCTCTTACGGCGCCATCTTGGTCTAACAGCCCACTGATACACAAACATACACACACACATGCACACAGCTGCTGTGTATTCGACACTAATTGAGTGCCTCTTTGTGATCACACACACTGTCTACCACTATTGAATATTGTTAGTAGTGCTGCATACCCCCCCCCCCCCCCAAAATGGAAAAAAATAACTGGCAGGGGCAGGCCACCTGGCAGGTCTGATCAAAGTCTGTTCTGCTAGCAGCGGCCGGTTCCAGGAGGAATAATCATTTTTCTGGTGTGTGTACTTGCCTAATTTTTCTGGCCACACTGGCTACTACAACAAAACAAAAGACATGTACATGTGTCAATTCCCCTTCATGATCGTTACCTTGCCACGGTGAAGGGGCTTGCGTATCACAATAAAGCAATGACCTATATGAGTGTGTTGGGGGGCACACCCAAGATAATAAGGTCGTTGCTTCATTGTGGACAGACAAAATTTGATCAGCTGGACAGTCACTGTTGTTCTGTTATTGAGCTACCTTAGCCCGACCATATGGGCTGGAAAACCGCTATCGCCTGGACTCTCGCTATCGTGCGCACCAGCACGGCCTCACTACACAAACACAGTGAGTTTGGTCTGTTAGTGTGAAGCAATACACTATTTACACTACCTACATATATATATATATATATATATATATATATATATATATATATATATATATATATATATATATATACTCCAATGCATTTTGAAATGCTGCTTTTATTACTATGCCTTTATAAAATTGACTTTAAATTCATGATAGTGGTCCTTTAAGTGGACACCATAATACTGAATTTGCATGAGTCAAGGGGGTGTAGTTTTGCCTGTTGTTGATCACCTTGTACAGTATTGGCACGTGCCCTTCTTTACAATCATCTGTTCGTGCTGTTATAGTTCAGTTTTCTTTTGTTCTTAATAAACGTGTGTTATTACGTTTAGTGAGAAATACATTTTTTAAATTTTTGGTTGGAGCAGTAAAAACTAAAGTTAGGAATGACAAAGACTCCTCCAAGCAACATCACTTTGTCGCTAGGGGAAAAAATGTATTTGTCCTATAAAAATATAATGGCTATCATTCATAAAGCATTTCCGCATGCGGAAATGCTAAAAACAGCTGACTTTACCGACCACTCGGCAAAGTCAGCATTCATAAAGGCTCTTTCCGCATGCAAAAATGACACTACCGAGCAGAGTGATAAATCACCGCCTTGTGCGGTGATTATCGGAACAAATGTAGCAAAATGTTCATTCATGAAGATCACCGCAAGTGGTGTGAGGTCGGGAAGTACCGCTCCCTGTGATGTGGCGATACCAATGTAAGTGAATGGAGACACACAGACCTCCCAGGCAGCTGCAGCAGAGCGGAACACGGAGAAATGTATCAACTCTGCAGCTTCCGTGTCTCCACCTGCCTACCGCCTGCCTATCGCCAGCCTAGTTCGGGGAATCTCCGCAGTGCTACCGCACATGGATACTTTTCTGTGAATGCCCACCCAGAAGTCTAAAATACCGCCAGCGGTGTTTTCCCGCACTGATTCCCCTTACCGACAGCCTCTTTATGAATGATAGCCAATGTGGAGAAGTATTACGTTGTTCAGTTTGAACAACAAAACAAGAAACAAGTTACAAAGGCCACCATGAGCAATGTCACAGTGACACTTTGTCTTTGCAGAGAATGGGCTGAAACAAATGGAAGCCCGCTATGTAGTTTTCAAAATTATAATAACTCCTAGAGCTGTAGTTTTCTATATATCTATATATATAATAGAGTAAGTGCCTCAACCTTCAAGCAAGAAGAAGAAGTAGCGCCCTGCCCCCAGGGCCGGTCCAAGCAAGAAGAAGGGGCTGGTCCAAGCAAGAAGAAGAAGAAGTCGTGTCAAATCAAACCAAGGGCAAATAGGGATAATTTGCATATTCAGTAGCAGCGCATTGTGGGTAACCACAAATGTTCACTTATAGTTGAATTATTGCAGCTTTGCTTCTGTTTTAAGAAGGAAATTTACACCAAGCTTTGCTTTTTTTAGTAGGAGGGCTTTTTGGTCTCTTTTATCCTGCTATATACATTCTTAGTAGTTTGGGTCACCCTGAGCTGCTTGGTTACTCTGTTGTACTGGTCCAAGCCCTATCTCATACAGCCATATCAATTAGAGATGCAAAGTTTGGAACTTTTCAATGATTTGGATGATTTGAATCAGATCATTGAAAAGATCTGGATCTTTGATTTAAATCTCAGATCGGTTTACTAGGGAAGCGTTGGGGGAGGGGGGTGGACAGAGATGGGCAGGGAGTAAACAGAAGGGAGGAGGTGAATGAAGAAGGGTGAACAGAGAGCAGAAATGTTTTTTTGCACACAATACCCAATTGCAATCATATGCTTTACATATATTACACCTACATGTTCATCTGTATTAACTCTGCATGCAAACGTCTCACAGTGAAAGAAATCATTCCCCTTTTCTCACCTCGAACACATCATAAATTTAGGGAGATGATAAGTGCAGCTGTTTAGAGCAGTGCAGGAGGATCATATTGCACAGCAATCACAGTGCCTGTGTTCCAAGCTGTCTGCAGAGTTACTGAGCTGTGCGTCTCAGCCAAAAGTTTCCCATTTGTTCACAACTACAACAGCCAGCCTAAAATCAGGAGCACATTTCAGCCAGCAGTGTGCTCCACACATATCTCCAACTGAGCGATCCATCTCCGCTCTGCTTCCAGGACCCCGGTGCCCGCTGACAGAAGGGGGCGTGCTGCTCCTGGCTCCACCACTTTTGATCCGAATCTGTTCATTTTGATGATCCGGATGATTCGACTCACAAAAGAGATTCGGATCAAAGATCCGAATCGTTCATGATCCGGACAACACTATTATCAATCCCTGCGATGTACTGATGAGGACCAAACGTCTGAAATAGGCTGTCACATGTGAGTTTGATATGACTGTGTAAAACTTAAAGCTATAGGCTTGCTTGACTTACCAAGGGTGAAAACGAATAATTTGCATATTTAGTAGCGGTGCATTGTGGGTAATCACAAATGTTCACTTATAGCTGAATTATTGCAGATTTTCTTCTGTTTTAAGAAGGCAAATTACACCAAGCTTTGACTTTTTTTAGTAGAAGGTATTTTTGGTCCCTTTTATCCACCTATACATTCCAAGTGGTTTGGGTCACCCTGAGCTTCTTGGTTACTCTGTTGTACTGGTCCAAGCCCTATCTCATACAACTATATCACTCCTTGCCATGTACAGATGAGGACCAACAGTCTGAAACAGGCTGTCACATGTGGGTTTGATATGGCTGTGTAAAATGTAAAGCTGTAGGCTTGCTATACACCAGTGGTTCTAGATGCTTGCTTGGCTTACTAAGGGTGAAAAGGAATTATATGCATATTTAGTAGCACTGCATTGTGGGTAACCACAAATGTTCATTTATATCTGAATTATTGCAGATTTGCTTCTGTTTTAAGAAGGAAAATTACACCAAGCTTTGCTTTTTTTTAGTAGGAGGGCTTTTTAGTCTCTTTTATCCTCCTATGCATTCTTAGTAGTTTGGGTCACCCTGAGCTGCTTGGTTACTCTGTTGTACTGGTTCAAGCCCTATCTCATACAGCCTTATCAATCCCTGCTATGTACTGAGGAGGACCAAATGTCTGAAATAGGCTGTCACATGTGAGTTTGATATGACTGTGTAAAACTTAAAGCTATAGGCTTGCTTGACTTACCAAGGGTGAAAAGGAATAATTTGCATATTTAGTAGCAGTGCAATGTGGGTAATCACAAATGTTCACTTATAGCTGAATTATTGCAGATTTTCTTCTGTTTTAAGAAGGCAAATTACACCAAGCTTTTACTTTTTTAGTAAAAGGTCTTTTTGGTCCCTTTTATCCCCCTATACCAGGGGTCTCAAACTCGCGGCCCGCAATACAATATTTTGTGGCCCGCACCTGCAAAATCTTCCTTATAGTTTGCTTCAGTGCTCCCAAGTAATCCGCCACATCCCAGCTGCTAAAGAGGGCTGCAGAGCCCCCAAATCGCCCGGGGGGGGGGGGGCAATCGCGGCGATGCGCTACGATTGACGTCAGGAGGGGCAGAGCTGAAGCTGAAAGTTCTGCCCCTTCCAGGAAATGCCGGCGGATTGCCCCCCGGGGCGATTTGGGGGCTATGCAGCACTTGTTTTGTGGCGGGGACAGGCGGGAGCTGCTTATTGACTTTTTTGTGAAATCCCTTATGCGGCCCAGCCTCATCCTGACTTTGCCTCCTGCGGCCCCCAGGTAAATTGAGTTTGAGACCCCTGCCCTATACATTCCGAGTGGTTTGGGTCACCCTGAGCTGCTTGGTTACTCTGTTGTACTGGTCCAAGCCCTATCTCATACAGCTGTATCAATCCCTGCTATGTACTGATGAGGACCAAAAGTCTGAAACAAGCTGTTCACATGTGGGTTTGATATGACTGTGTAAAATTTAAAGCTATATGCTTACTATACACCAGCGGCTCTGGATGCTTGCTTGGCTTACCAAGGGAGAAAAGGGGTAATTTGCATAATTAGTAGCAGTGCATTGTGGGTAATCACAAATGTTCTCTTATAGCTGAATTATTGCAGATTTCCTTCTGTTTTAAAAAGGCAAATTACACCAATACAATGTGCGGCATTGCAGGAAGCGACGACAGTGGAACGCACGATGGAACACGGAAGAGGTGAGTCATCCCCGCCCACTGCCTGTTACTAATAGTGGCGGCTGCTACTGTGCTTAAAGGGAATGTCCAAGCAAAATAAAAAAATGAGTTTCACTTACCTGGGGCTTCTACCAGCCCCACACAGCCATCCTGTGCCCTCGTAGTCACTCACTGCTGCTCCAGTCCCACGCTGGCAGCTTTCCGACCTCGGAGGTTGGCGGGACGCATTGCGTACATTTTGACGCATTCCCGCTAGTGCAGGAACATTAACACATACATTTTTACGCATTACTGGTTCAATGCTTAAAAATGTACGCATTGAACCAGTAACATGTAAAAATGTATGTGTTAATGCTCCTGCACTAGCGGGAATGCGTAAAAATGTACGCAATGCGTCCCGTCGACCTCCGAGGTCGGCATGCTGCCAGTGGGGACTGGAGCAGCAGTGAGTGACTACGAGGGCACAGGATGGCTGCATGGGGCTGGGAGAAGCCCCATGTAAGTAAAACTCATTTTTTTTATTTTGCTTGAACCTTCCCTTTAAGCAGGATGGGGAGTGCACATTGGGGACCCAGGTGAGGGGTGGGGGGGTGTTCCTGCTAAGCTTAAGCTGGAGGTAGAGCACACCCTCCCCGCCGCTGTGCCCAATACCCTCTTCCTACCATCTTATGCGGCGTATGCTATGCCGCGGGTCGGCTAGTGTTAAACAAATTCTTTAAAATCTAACATACCCTCTCCTTGACTGGTTTAATACAGCAGAAATCCAATTGATTATAGAGAGACTGACGCCTATTAAAACCCTTGTTCTGCCATTGGAATGCAGCGTTTACTTTCAGCACTGCTCACATTGATTAACATAAATAGCAGGTAAAAATAAGTATTTTAATAGGTTTCAGGCTCTCTTTAAGTCCCACAGAAGTATATTTTTTGTGCTTGTAAGGAAAAAAGTGTCTCTAAGGGGTACTCATCTCAGGAAAGGAAAGCCTGTCCTCCAGCACCTTCCTGTTCCAGCCCTGGGACCCCTGAAAAACTGCTTGATGATGCACTAGCACAGTCCCGCTCGGGCTTCGATAGAAAAAGCTGAGCCCAATCTGGTCCATTCTCTCGCACATGCTCGAGCCGTCCACGCCTGCTTAGTAGCTGGGTCAAATAGAGTCCTGTTTTCTGGAGCACTTAAACAACAAAGAAACAGTGATAAGGTTGTGTTGCAGGAAAGTTCAAAGAATCATTATTTCTGCCTTGTTTTATAGTTTAAAAGACAGAGTGTGCTTTTAAAACTCCAACTGTGACAGAATGATGCAATGGTCTTAAACAAAAAAGCCATATAACGGAAAATTAGAATATGAAACTCTTTTATTTGCTGCTAATATTCTATACCTTATCCATACTACACATAGAATTCATTACATCATACGTTTTTTTTTTGTTTTTTTTTCACTTTGGTGTCACTTTTGAACTTTTTCATCTACTCCTTTTACTCAGAATTGTCTCTCTGCCATGCAGCAGTTTTATAGCCTGTAATTAGTTGTCAGTGACAGTTGCTACAGTTGGAGTGAAGTCTGTCTGGGGAATAATTGTCATTCAGAGTCCTGGAATTTAACCCTAACTGTGAGAGAAAATAAAAAAGGAAAACAGCCTAGTTATACTGTATGCTTTGTTGTCACTGTACATAACCATGTTTATTAGTGATGAGCGAATATGGCATTTTTGTTTTCGCTTCTCGTTTGCTTTAATCAGCAATTAAATAATGACAGTGAACTTTGTAAATCGTAGACCTTACCTCCTCACTGTCACTGCCTGATTGAATCTAGTGTAACAGGAGAAGAGCAAGCCCCATACAATTATGACGTGATGCGAGTGGATGTTGAATAAGGATGCACACCCATGTACGAGAGCTGCTTTTGGCAGGGATCAAGACTAGATACTTTGGGCTACAGTTCAGATGCTATTTCTGTACAGGCTAGCAGTGGGGCAGCCTATGATGGAACAGGAGGGGATAAGGAGTAGGACAAGAAGCAAGATGCATCAGGGCCACTGCACACAAGCTAGATTCGAGGTAGAGGAGGCTCCAACCAGCTGCCTCAGCCCAGAACCATCTAGCGATCCATTCGAACCAGAACCATCTACCAATTGGCTGTTTAATTTTGTTCTCCACCTGATCTAATATAGAGTAATTGGAGTACAAAAAACATCACATTTATGATTATGATTATTGCTTAATTACATAACACCGTCATCATTTGTGATGCTGCACAAATACATTTTTTTTTAATAAAAAAGTAGCATGGGCAAATGAGCGAAACCAAGCTGAATAGCATCTAGTGGTAAGTCTAGAAAATCTGGTCAATCAGCACGTTGGAAGATTTTAAGCTGGAGAAGACAACAGGAAGTAGCAACAAATGAGCTTGTACTGGAATGCGTAAGGTAGGGTTATATACCAGACAGGTGATTGCAGGTGTCCATGAGGATGTCTGTCACTCACCACACTCAAGTTACATGTTCCTGCTTGTCTCCAGCTGCTGATTGGAGGTTCAGAACATTTTGGTGTAGCACACTGAATTCCACATGGAAATCACTGGAGGCGCTACCTCTGGCTTTTAGCTCAGTCCAGTTGCTCCTTTTATTGCCTGATGAAGCAGGTAAAAGCCTGTTGCCTTTTATTTATTTATTTTTTTTAAATTGATTTATGCAGAATCTTGACTTTCTGAGTCTATGTTGTGGGAGGTAAGTCCACCACTACCTCCTATTTTTAATAGGTTTTAATGGGTTTTAGGACATTTTATCCTATTTTGGCGCCTCTGTTTCCAGTCATTTGATTATCACTACTGATTAGTTTGAGCATCTCTACCAAATATGGGATATTAGTGGATTTAACTTTTACTTCAAAAGCAGTACTACTCAAGACAAGGCCACAAAGCATAGAAGAAAAAACGTTTTAGCAGTCAAGTACACTTTATTGTACGTAAACTTTGCTTCCAGTATGTCAGCCCGTTTGCTGTGGATCTGTATGTGTAAATATAAACAGAAGCATCATGACAATGCCATCACCATGAAGTCTTGTCACCTCCCTGGATACCAGAGTCTGCATGCATGCAGCTGAACTTTACACCTGCACATTCTCATGTTTAAAATTCATTCATATCTCATAGGGCTCTTATGTTTGCACGCAGCATCTACTGTTAATAAACCTAAATATCTACTTTGCACATCACGTCTCTCCTCCAGAATGCGAGAGAAATGATACTGACACACTAAACGTTTGTACAAAACCGTCTCCATGTCTTCATTAACCTTTGGGCCGCACAGATGCGGCAGATAATATTTCAAGCTACGTTGTATCCTCTCAGCCACGAGAATGAATTTCTCTGGTTTCAAATCTAATCTTATTGATCTGGATGTGAGGGACATATTTGTCTCATTTGTGAAATGTATTGGTGCTCCTTAGGTGTAATCTCATCTCTTTAGCGGGAAGCATAGGGTAGTTTGTTTTCAATTTAACACTATGTTAGGAAAATAAGATACTTTCTTACTGTGTTTGTATATAACTACACCCTGCAGCCACGGATGGAATAGAGAGGCAATGTATCACATTCTCTTTAATTTCCTGCTAGATCACCCCACTGTATTGTTAGAAATGCAGTTTACGAGAGGCTGGAGTTGTCCCTCTTTATTTAAAAACAAAGCCATCTATAGAATTCATCATGGCAACCCTGCCTCATGGGATTCTGAAACATACTTTACTGTAACTTTGTTCAAAGATGATGCAGACTACCCAGAAAGCTCATGGTGAACCAGAACTCCTTGGAATGTGTAAGGGGCTACAAAGGACCAAAAAGCCCTCTTACTAAAATATTAAGCAAAGGAAAAGATATTTGCTATAATTTAGGATGGAGTGACCATATGATGTTTCCCACGATGCATCACTGCTGAATATGCAAATCATCATTTTTATCCTTGTAAGCTAAACACACCTCCAGAGCTGCTGGGATGCAATGATGTGTCAGCTTGTTAATCGATTTATGCTGATTTATGATGAATTGTACAGAGCCACAATAATCCAAAATCTAACAATCCATTATAATCCTTAAGGTGAATGGGAACCGCATTTAAGAAAATGAGACAGATACTTACCCAAGGAGAGGGAAGGCTCTGGGTTCTATAGAGCCTTCCCGCTCCTCTCCTGGTCCCCTCGTTCCAGTGCTGGCTCGCCCGGTAGCAGTATTTGACTAAATAAGTCAAATCCTGCTTTACCCGGCCGAAGGAGGCTTCAGAAGTCTTCAGGGAGCCCGAGTGCTCCTGAAGATGGGTGGCCCTGTACTGCACCTGCGCAAGCACGCTCTCTTGCATGCTCACGCCTGTGCAGTATGGAGCCGCGTGTCTTCGGGAGGACACGGCTCCCCAAGACTTCCAAATACCCTTTTGGTGGGGGATTGAAACGGGGTGGAGCCAGCACAGGATAGAGGGCACTGAGAGAGGAGACGGAAGGCTCTATACGACCCAGAGCCTTCCCTCTCCTTAGGTAAGTATTTGCTTCATTTTTTTTAATTGCGGTTCCCATTTACTTTAAAGCGGTATAAAGCCCTGACATAATATTCAATAAAAACATGTTATCCTACTTTTTACATGCCATACGGTTATCGTATTTGCTTTTGTGCAGAACTAGTATTATTATTCATTTAGAAATTACAAGTTTCCAAAGTACACCTTTTTTTGCTCTGAGATCTCTTGTTCGGAGATAAAGTTTCATTTTGTTTTAAAGTTGATCTAATTACATTTGCTGTGGCGTCAATGTAATTTCTGCTGTCAAGGTACAACAGATCTGATCTCTGGATGCATTTTTTTGTACAAGTAGGGCAATACTTTTTTTAATTATTAACATTTTCATTGTTGATGTATATGCTGCCAAATGTCTACTGCCGAGCTGCACAGATTGCAGGCATGCATGAGCTATACAAGTAACATACACACATACTGTTATGAATAAGATCTGAGTTCCAAAAAACTTGTATTCTAAAAGAAAATTAAAAGATTTAAAATGTAATTGACATTTCAGTGCATTAGATAATGGTGCTATGAAGGGTGAAATGAAATGATGGAAAGTGTATGTTGTAACTCAAAGCTTTCTTAAAGAAAACCTGAACTGAACATTAAAAGTCATACACAAGTCATACTTACCTCCTGTGTAGTCTACTCCTCAATCTATTTTTCCTCTCCTGCATCCTGTTTGGCCACTGTGATCAATGGAAATCTCCGTCCTCCATTTTGAAAATGGCCATTACCCCATAACAGCTTCCTGGTCAGCACACTGTTAAACTGTAACATCGCCCACTTGAGCCATAAGGAAACATGGACACATCTGTTCTCCTCTCAGATGTAACTGACAGCAACTGATATAAAACTGACAGCAACTGATATATTTCAGTTCTGACAAAATGTTGTCAGAACTGGAAGGGATTATTGTCAGAAGAAAATGGTGAGCTTCTGAGAGGAACTGATGGCAAGGTATCTATGTAATGTTCATTTGAAGTTACCTCATGTGTTTATCTATATATATAATAGAGTAAGTGCCTCAACCTTCAAGCAAGAAGAAGAAGTAGCGCCCTGCCCCCAGGGCCGGTCCAAGCAAGAAGAAGGGGCTGGTCCAAGCAAGAAGAAGAAGTAGTGTCATATCAAACCAAGGGCAAAGAGGGATAATTTGCATATTCAGTAGCAGTGCATTGTGGGTAACCACAACTGTTCACTTATAGCTGAATTATTGCAGATTTGATTCTGTTTTAAGAAGGAAAATTACACCAAGCTTTGCTTTTTTTAGTAGGAGGGCTTTTTGGTCTCTTTTATCCTCCTATACATTCTTAGTAATTTGGGTCACCCTGAGCTGCTTGGTTACTCTGTTGTACTTGTCCAAGCCCTATCTCAGACAGCCTTATCAATTCCTGCTATGTACTGATGAGGACCGAACGGCTGAAATAGGCTGTCACATGTGGGTTTGATATGACTGTGTAAAACTTAAAGCTATAGGCTTGCTTGACTTACCACGAGTGAAAAGCAATAATTTGCATTTTTAGTAGCAGTGCATTGTGGGTAATCACAAATGTTCACTTATAGCTGAATTATTGCAGATTTTCTTCTGTTTTAAGAAGACATATTACATCAAGCTTTGATTTTTTTTAGTAGAAAGGCTTTTTGGTTCCTTTTATCCACCTATACATTCCGAGTGGTTTGGGTCACCCTGAGCTGCTTGGTTACTCTGTTGTACTGGTCCAAGCCCTATCTCATACAGCCATATCAATCCTTGCCATGTACAGATGAGGACCAAAAGTCTGAAACATGCTGTCACATGTGGGTTTGAAATGGCTGTGTAAAATTTAAAGCTATAGGCTTGCTATACACCAGTGGTTCTGGATGCTTGCTTGGCATACTAAGGGTGAAAAGGAATTATTTGCATAATTATTAGCAGTGCATTGTGGGTAACCACAAATGTTCACTTATAGCTGAATTATTGGTTTTAGGAAGGCAAATTACACCAAGCTTTGCTTTTTTTAGTAGGAGGTCTTTTTGGTCCCTTTTATCCTCCTATATATTCCGAGTGGTTTGGGTCACCCTGAGCTGCTTGGTTACTCTGGTGTACTGGTCCAAGCCCTATCTCATACAGCCATATCAATTCCTGCCATGTACTGATGAGGACTAAAAGTCTGAAACAGGCTGTCACATGTGGGGTTGATATGACTGTGTGAAACTTAAAGCTATAGGCTTGCTTGACTTACCATGAGTGAATAGGAATAATTTGCGTATTTAGTAGCAGTGCATTGTAATCACAAATGTTCACTTATAACTGAATTATTGCAGATTTTCTTCTGTTTTAAGAAGGCAAAGTACACCAAGCTTTGATTTTTTTTTAGTAGAAGGGCTTTTTGGTCCCTTTTATCCACCTATACATTCTTGGTGCTTGGTTACTCTGTTGTACTGGTCCAAGCCCTATCTCATGCAGCCGTATTAATCCTTGCCATGTACAGATGAAGACCAAAAGTCTGAAACAGGCTGTCACATGTGGGTTTGATATGGCTGTGTAAAATTTAAAGCTATAGGCTTGCTATACACCAGTGGTTCTGGATGCTTTCTTGGATTACTAAGGGTGAAAAGGAATTATTTGCATATTTATTAGAAGTGCATTGTGGGTAACCACAAATGTTCACTTATAGCTGAATTATTGCATATTTCCTTTTGTTTTAGGAAGGCAAATTACACCAAGCTTTGCTTTTTTTAGTAGAAGGTAGTTTTGGTCTCTTTTATCCCCCTATACATTCCGAGTGGTTTGGGTCACCCTGAGCTGCTTGGTTACTCTGTTGTACTGGTCCAAGCCCTATCTCATGCAGCCGTATTAAATCTGGCCATGTACTGATGAGGACCAAAAGTCTGAAACAGGCTGTCTATATGTGGGTTAGATATGACTATGTAAAATTTAAAGCTATATGCTTGCTATACACCAGAGGCTCTGAATGCTTGCTTGGCTTACCAAGGGGGAAAAGGGGTAATTTGCATATTTAGTAGCAGTGCATTGTGGGTAACCACAAATGTTCATTTATAGCTGCATTGTTGCAGAGTTCCTTCTGTTTTAAAAAGGCAAATAACACCAATACAGTGTGCTGAGCTTAAGCTGGAGGTAGAGCACACATGGGGGACCCGGTTGGGGGGGGTCCAACCCCCCTCCCCACCACTGTGCCCAATACCCCTTTCCTGCCCTCTACCCTCTTATGCGGCGTATGCTACGCCACGGGTCGGCTAGTTTTAAATAATTTTACTCAGTACAGGTTATCTTTAAACGATAAAGTCTTGCAGTGCTAAAGGTGATATAGGGGATATGAGAATATCAGTGGTATGCAGAAGGGGTTTCCATAAAAGAGAAGCGCCACAAGAGAAGTTATGGAGGATTAAAGGGTATAAAACAGGGGTGTCCAAACTTCTTAGGCCAAGGGCCATAATGCCGTTCTTGAGAGTGCTAGGGGCCGAACTAGCAAAATTAAACACAATTTTTGCTGATTGCTGTTAGGTACACTATGCCTGTGGTATTTTTCTGAAATTCCATGGGAAATAACCCATATACCATTTGCATTTAGAATAGTGGCAGCTACTAATCATTGGGTGATACTGCTGCTTGCATAGTGGTGGCTGCTGATCAGTGGCTGCTATTGCTACAGTGGTGGCTGATAACCTACAGATCAGCAAAGGGCAAGACAGAGCAGTGACACAAGGTGGCCCCTGCATGTGGTACCCCAGCTACAGCCTGCTGGCCACTTGGAATTAACAACTGTAGAGAGCTTTGGGGTCCACTGGAAAAGGCTCAGTGGGATGCATCTGGCCCCCAGACAGATTTGGACATGCCTGGTGTGACAGATACTTAATTCAACTCACATTTGCAGAAGATGATCTGACTGCACAAACAAAAACTCTGCCAAGTGAGAAAGTGGGGTGGGATGGATCTTAATGATAGGATGTAAACTAGAAATCAAACAGGAACGTTCAAAAGTTTGGCTAGTCACAAATTCACGAGTGGAGTTGGTGCCAGTACATGAGCAAAAGTTGAACAGCCATAGGATAGTTGCCGAGTCCAACGATCCTATCTGTGGACAACTGAAAGTAATTCTGTAGGAGATCACTGAGTGATAAGGCTATCTATCCCTACTTTATGTCACTGGTCCCTGGCCTTTGAAATAGTGCAGGAGGCAGGGCCACCGCCGTTGAGCACACCTGGAAGTAAAAATATGGGGTTTCTTCTTTTGAGCCCCATAGTGAAGAATTACCCATACTCTCTCCTTTGGGCTCTGCAGCAAGGTGATGCTGCGCTTTCATACTAATATGTCTGACATCCGGGATCCTCTGACTCATTAGTTGGAGAGCCCTTTTATCATCATATGGGGATTATATTCAGAAAGGGGTATGTAGTTCAGAGGCACCATAGTGAAATAAAATTATTAAAATATAGGAGGTAAAGGAAACCCTAGTGCCTTTCAGGGAAGAGAGCTCAAGGGTGAGGTTAAAAACTATATTTTTATTGATCCAAGTTAACGAAACTCTCAGGGATCGCAACGCATTTCTTAGGACTAGGTTCCTGCTTCTTCAGGAATATAAAGAGAGTGAAATGTCCAATGAGAAGAGCTATAGTAGAGGTTCTAGGCTCCATTACGGCTCATTGGGGATTTTACTTTCTTTATATGCCTGCAGAAGAAGAAACCTGCGGCAATCTATGAGAGTTTTGTCAATCTGTATCAATAAAGCTACATTTCTTAAAGCAAACTTAAAGCAAAAATTAACTTATGTTATAATGGATTGTATGTGTAGTACAGATACCAAATAGAACATTAGCAGCAAAGAAAAGTGTCTCATGTTGTTTTCCAGTACAAGAAGAGTTAAGAAACTGCAATTGTTATGCTTAAAGGACTTACGAGGCGAATGTACAAAAAAAAGTTATTTACCTTATTGCAATAGTCCTAGCTCTGTGCACACTGATATACATCATGTGGGCGTCCCCACATGACCACCCACATGACTAAGGTGTGTTCCAGTCAGCCGCGCTCCCTCAGCATACAGTAGCAGCGCTGTGCCAGCGTGATTACAGGGGGCACGTGATTACAGGGGATGCCCACATGACGTAGTTTAGCGTGCATGGAGCTAGGACGGCCCGCAGACAGGGCTGGAAACCTGCGCGGCCGCAACAGCGGCTATGCGTACCTACGCAGGCATCTGAATTTTAAAGCGGCGATTCTAATCGCCATCAGATAAGGCGACCCAAGGGAGGGTCGGGTCGTGTAATGAAGCATGGATTTAGATAAGAGAGAGTCTGAAAATGACAAGGAAGGCGCCGATCGTTTGGTCTGAGGTCAGCTATTGCAATAAGGTAAATAACTTTTTTTAGTACATTCGCCTCGTAAGTCCTTTAAGAGCTATGCAAAAGAGCTTTTCTGAGCTATTTGACCCATCTGGGTTAAATACAGTCCTGTTTTCTAAAGTACTTAAACAGAGACAAAGCATTTTCTGCAGGAACGTTCAAAGGGTCATGAGCTCTGATCTGTTTATAGTTTTAAATACGGAATGTGGTTTGTAAATATGACAGAATGATGCAATGTTATAAATAAAGCTATATAACTGAAAAAAAAAAATATGAGACTCTTTTCTTTTCTACTAATGTTCTATTCATTATCCTTACTACCCATAGAATTCCTTATATACGTTTTTATTCACTTCAGGTTTGCTTTAACCTTACCATTGAGGCTTTTTTTCCCAGAGAGGAGATAAGTTTACCTTTACTCCCTCTATTTTTAAACTTTACTTACAATATTTTTCGCCGTATAAGACGCACTTTTTCTCCATTAAAAAATGGGGAGAAAAAGTCCCTGTGTCTTATACGGCAAAGGCAGGGAATCCCCAACGTACGGACATCTGCCGATATGAACCGCCAACCCGACGCCACGTCAGAGATTCACTGCCTTTGTGTGCCCGCTCACTCCCTCCCCCTTGTGACTCTCTGCCCCCCCCCCCCCGGGTGTTGGAGTGAGTAGAGGCAGATGGCAGCTTATCTTCGCAATGTGCCCGTGATGACTGCAGACATCCGTCTCCCCTGCACTTCTCTCTCTAGCGAGTGGCTGGAACCAATGATGTACAGTTCAAGCCGCTCATGTCTCTGCCCCCCCAACACCGGGGGGGGGGGGGGGGCAGAGACACAAGGTGAAGGAGCGCAGGCTAGCGGGGGAGTGATGAGGTCTTTAATCATCACTGGAGCATGGAGAAGGTGAGTTGCTATTAACACTACACCCGGGGGGGGGGGGGGGGGCAGGTGTCACAAGGGGGACGGAGGAAGGGAACACAGGAGGACCCATGGGAGACACAGGAGGACACATAGGGGATACATGAGGAGACATTGGGGGGCACAGGAGGACACATTAAGGATACAGGAGGACACAGGGGGGGGGCACATGGGGACACATGGGATACACAGGAGGACACTTGGGATACACAGGAGTACACCATCTGGGAGAGAACATGTACAAGACGCTCCTGGAACATGGACTCACCAGGTTTATATATATATACTAGCCGACCCGCGGCGTAGCATACGCCGCATAAGAGGGTAGAGGGCAGGAAGGGGGTATTGGGCACAGCGGCGGGGAGGGGGGTTGGACCCCCCCTCAACTGGGTCCCCCATGTGTGCTCTACCTCCAGCTTAAGCTCAGCAGGAACCCCTCCCCCCTCACCTGGGTCCCCCATGTGCACTCCCTCTCCAGCTTAAGCTCAGCAGGAACCCCCCCCCCCCTCACCTGGGTCCCCCATGTGCTCTCCCCCTCCTGCTTAAGCACAGTAGCAGCCGCCACTATTAGTAAGAGGCAGCGGCAGGGATGACTCACCTCTTCTGTGTTCCATCGTGCGTTCCACTGTCGTCACTTCCTGCAATGCCGCACACTGTATTGGTGTAATTTGCCTTTTTAAAACAGAAGGAAATCTGCAATAATTCAACTATAAGTAAACATTTGTGGTTCCCACATTGCACTGCTACTAAATATGCAAATTACCCCTTTTCCCCCTTGGTAAGTCAAGCAAGCATCCAGAGCCGCTGGTGTATAGCAAGCATATAGCTTTAAATTTTACACAGTCATATCAAACCCACATGTAGATGCCTATTTCAGACTTTTGGTCTTCACCAGTACATGGCAGGGATTGATACAGCTGTATGAGATAGGGCTTGGACCAGTACAACAGAGTACCAAAGCAGCTCAGGGTGACCCAAACCACTCGGAATGTATAGGGGATAAAAGGGACCAAAAAGACCTCCTACTAAAAAAAGCAAAGTTTGGTGTAATTTGCCTTCCTAAAACAGAAGGAAATATGCAATAATTCAGCTATAAGTGAACATTTGTGGTTACCCACAATGCACTGCTACTAAATATGCAAATTACCCCTTTTCCCCGTTGGTAAGCCAAGCAAGCATCCAGAACCACTGGTGTATAGCAAGCCTATAGCTTTAAATTTTACACAGCCATATCAAACCCACATGTGACAGCCTGTTTCAGACTTTTGGTCCTCATCTGTACATGGCAAGGATTGATATAGTTGTATGAGATAGGTCCGCCCACCATTACTGGGGATGCGGCCGTGGAGCGCAACCCAGAAGTGCCTGGATCCCCGCGGCTGCGCGAGCCAGGCTGCCTCATTACATTAACACAGAAGACCTCATCTCCCGCAGCCAGTGCTACCAGCGCTATTACAAGCACCACGTCCGCTGAATTTGACACTTCGCAGGAGTTATTTGGTAGTGGTGGTGGTGAAATCACTGATTCACAGCCACTACTGCAACAACAAGAAGAAGGCGCAGGTACACCACCTCATACGTCTGAGTTAGGTGGTGATAGTATGGACGTAATGTGTGAGGAGGGGCATGATGATCCACCTGAAGTTGGTGCAGTTGAGGAGGTGTCTGAGGAAAGCGAAGCTGGGCAGGAGGATTATGATGACGATTATACGGATGTCACGTATGTTCCCAATAGAGGAGATGACCAGGGGGACAGTTCAGAGGGGGAGCCAGAGAGGAGTAGGAGGAGACGACTCCATGATAGAAGCAAAGGGAGCTCGTCCTCAGAAACAGCAGGGGGCAGTGTCCGGCGCCATGTATCGCCAGCTATGGCCAGCCAGCCAACATGCCCTTCAAGGTCAGCTGTTGATGCCACCGTAGTGCCATCACCCCAGGGGGGCTCTGCGGTTTGGAAATATTTTACAGTGTGTGCCTCAGATAGGAGCAAAGCCATCTGTTCTCTCTGCCTCCAAAAATTGAGCCGTGGAAAGGCCAACACTCACGTAGGGACAAGTGCCTTACAAAGGCACCTGGAGAAAAGGCACAAACAGCTATGGCAAGAGCACCTGAGGAAAAGCATCACCCCTCAAAAGACAAGCCACCCTCCTTCTCCTCTTCCTCCTTCAGGTGCATCGTCTTCATCCGCTTTCTCCCTTGAACCTTCACAGCCACCCTCCTTCACACCGCCTCTGCCCTTGAGCGGTTCCTGCTCCTCTGCCCACAGCAGTAGCCAGGTGTCCGTGAAGGAAGTCTTTGAGCGGAAGAAGCCAATTTCGGACAGTCACCCTCTTGCCCGGCGTCTGACAGCTGGTGTGGCGGAACTATAAGCTCGCCAGCTATTACCATACAAGCTGGTGGAGTCAGAGGCTTTCCGTAAATGTGTGGCCATTGGGACACCGCAGTGGAAGATACCAGGCCGCACTTATTTTTCACGAAAGGCCATACCCAAACTGTACCGTGCTGTTCAGAGGCAAGTGGTGTCATGTATTGCAAAGAGCGTTGGGTCAAGGGTCCACCTGACCACGGATGCCTGGTCTGCCAAGCACGGGCAGGGCCGCTACATTACGTACACAGCCCATTGGGTCAACCTGGTGACCGATGGCAGCAAGCAGAGAGTACGTGGCTGCGCAGCGGACCGACTTGTCACACCTCCACGGCTTGCAGGCAGGCCTCCTGCCACCTCCTCTCCTTCTCCTCCAGCTACATAGTCTTCGCTGTCAACCTCCTCCTCCTCCTTGGCTGAGTGTCAGTTGAACTCTAACGGTGCTGCCATCTCCTCTTTCTCTCCAGCTACACAGCCCCATCTCCCCAGAGCCTACGCTGCATGCCAGGTACGATAGTGTCACGCAATTTTAGACATGTCTTGCCTCAAAACGGAGAGTCACACTGGAGAAGCTCTCCTGGCTGCTCTTAACAAATAGGTGGAGCAATGCCTGACCCCGCACCAGCTGGAGATCGGCAAAGTGGTGTGTGACAATGGCAGTAATCTCCTTTCCTGCTTTGAATTTGGGAAAGCTGACACATGTACCCTGCATGGCACATGTGCTGAATCTGGTCGTGCAAAGATTTGTCTCAAAGTACCCAGGTTTAGAGGACGTCCTGAAGCAGACCAGGAAGTTGTGTACGCATTTCAGGCGGTCTTATACGGCCATGGCACGGCTTGTGGACATTCAGCGGAAAAACAACTTGCCGGTGAGACGCTTGATATGCGATAGCCCGACTCGCTGGAATTCCACCCTGCTCACGTTCTCTCGCCTGCTAGACCAGGAGAAAGCCGTCACCCAGTACCTGTACAACTACAGTAGAAGGACACAATCTGGGAAGATGGGGATGTTGTGGCCCAACAGCTGGACACTGATGCGAAATGCATGCAGGACCATGCTGCCGTTTGAGGAGGTGACCAACCTGGTGAGTCGCGCTGAAGGCACCATCAGCGACTTGATCCCCTACGCTTACTTCCTGGAGCGTGCTGTGCGTAGAGTGGTGGATGAAGCTGTGGAGGAGCGGGAACAGGAACAGCTACGGCAGGAGCAGGCGTGGGATCAATTTTCTGCCGAACTACAGGTTTCCTCAACACCTGCGGCACCACAGAGGGGGGAGGAGGAGGAAGAAGAGGAGTCGTGTGGGGAAGGAGAGAAGTCAGACTCAGATGATTATAAGGAAGATGTTTCTGTGGAGGAGGAAGAGGCGGCAGCGGCAGAAGAACAACCGCAGCAGCCGTCACAGGGGGCTTCTGCTGCTCCACGTTCCCGTGGTATTGTCCGTGGCTGGGGGGAGGAAGAGGAGTTGCGTGATGTCACTGTGGAAGAACAAAAGGAGATGGAGAGTACATCTGGATCCGACTTTGTGCAGATGGCCTCTTTCATGTTGTCCAGCCTGTTGAGGGACCCCCGTATCAAAAAACTCAAGGGGAATGACCTGTACTGGGTGGCCACGCTACTAGACCCTCGGTACAGGCACAAAGTGGCAGACCTGTTACCAACTCAACACAAGGCGGAAAGGATGCAGCACTTGCAGAACAAGCTGTCAGTGATGCTTTACAATGCATTTAAGGGTGATGTGACAGTACAACGCAATAAAGGTACCACTGGCAGTATTCCTCCTCCTCCTCACCAGTCCAGGCAGGCAAGGACAGGACGCTCCAGCGATCTCGGGGTGGTGTCGGACATGCGGACATTCTTTAGTCCAACGCCTCGCAGTAGCCCTTTGGGATCCACCCTCCACCAACGCCTGGACCGGCAGATAGCCGACTACCTGGCCTTAAGTGTGGATGTACACACTGCGACTGCGAGCAGCGACGATGAACCCTTGCTCTACTGGTTGCGCATGCTTGACCTGTGGCCAGAGCTGTCCCAATTTGCCATACAACTTCTCTCTTGCCCTGCCGCAAGCGTCCTGTCAGAAAGGACCTTCAGTGCAGCTGGAGGCATTGTCACTGAGAAGAGAAGTCGCCTAAGTCATGACAGTGTTCAGTACCTGACCTTTATCAAAATAAACGAGGCATGGATCCCTGAGGGCTATTGCACGACCGAAGACTAAGTCAGTCCCCACACACAGCATCTCTGCCTGCAGGCCGTTTGACTGCCTTCTCCGCCACCACCACCAGGGTCCAGGACTCTAGGCGGATTCCAGAATTTTTAAGGCCGCTGCTAGCAGCGGCCGCTATACTAATTTTTCTTGGGCATGCACATGCCTGCCTAATTTTTATGGCTGAACTGCAGGCAGCTGCAACAAAAAACAAAAGGCATGTACATGTGCCCATCCCCCTTCGTGATCATTACCTTGCCGCGGTGAAGGGGCTTGCGTATCACAATGAAGCAATGACCGCCGGCTATATGAGTGTCTCGGGTGGGGGTGGCACACCAAAGATAATAAGGTTGTTGTTTCATTGTGGTCAGACCAAATTTGATCAGCTGGACAGTCACTGTTCTGTCATTCAGCTACATCAGCCGGGCGAGCATATGGGCTGAAAAGCCACCATCACCTGCACTCTCGTCATGGTGCGCACCAGTCCAGCACGGCCGTCACTACACAAACGGCTGTTTGCAGTCACTGCATACCTTTCACTGCATCTGTGACTGCACATTATACCTGGCAGTCAGTGCATAACTTGCACTTGAATGGATACAGTTTCAAACAATTTAAAAATACAACCATCTAAAGTTTCAAACAATTTTTAAATACAACCATCTACATTTTCAAACAATTTACAATAATGCCAACAAAAATTGCCCTCCGTAAAACATTCTTGGCAAATGCTTTGGACTTGGTTTGTCTTCCGCTGGCTCAAGGGTCCATCTGACCACAGATGCCTGGTCTGCAAAGTACGGTCAGGGCAGCTACAGCATGGGTCTCAGCAGGCTCCCACATCGGGCCGGAATGCAACCTTCATTCCCCGCGGTGACAATGTCAGACTTGCCCTCCATAACGGATTCCCGTTAAAGGATTTAAAGTTGGTTCATTACAATTAGGGCCTCAAAAGGTCCTCCTGAGTCCTGTATTGTTATTTTTGGTCACTACCTCGGGGCGGGCATGCATGCCTGCCTGCTGCCCTCCTTGCCTGGATGTGTGGTGGTAGCCGTTGATCAGGCTCCAACTCCGGAACGCAATACAACCATCTACACTTTCAAACAATTTAAAAATACAACCATCTAAAGTTTCAAACAATTTAAAAATACAACCATCTACATTTTCAAACAATTTAAAAAAATGTCAACAAAAATTGCCCTCCGTAAAACATTCTTGACAAATGCTTTCGACTTGGTTTGTCTTCCGCTGGCTCAAGGGTCCATCTGGCCACAGATGCCTGGTCTGCAAAGCACGGTCAGGGCAGCTACAGCATGGGTCTCAGCAGGCTCCCACTTCGGGCCGGAATCCAACCTTCATTCCCTGCGGTGACAATGTCAGACTTGCCCTCCATAACGGATTCCCGTTAAAGGATTTAAAGTTGATTCATTACAATTAGGGCCTCAAAGTCCTGTATTGCATGCCTGCCTGCTGCCCTCCTTGGATGTGCAGTGGTAGCCGTTGCTCAGGCTCCACACCGGATTCCATCCCTCATTCCCCGGCCATTACCCGGGGTCACAAATGGCAGACTTGCCCGCCTCCATATGATTCTCGTGAAAGGAATGTGGTGTCATCTTTGCCCGCCATAACTGGTTCTCGTTAAAGGATTTAAAGTACATTCATTTCAAATACAGAGCAGGGCCTCGAAAGTCCTCCTCCTGTATTGTTATTTTTGGTCACTACCTCGGGGCGGGCGTGCATGCCTGCCTGCTGCCCTCCTTGGATGTGTAGCATTGCTCAGGCTCCACACCGGATTCCATCCCTCATTCCCCGGCCTTTACCCGGGGTCACAATGTCAGACTTGCCCGCCTCCATAGGATTCTCATTGTAGTGGTACTGAACAAGTATACAGCAAGTAGAAAATGTAATTAAAAAAAAAACGTAAGCTTTTTAACAGTGCCATGGAAAGTTGAGAAGGTAGTCATACATTACCTGACATCACTGAGTGAGGAAAAGCAATCTCGCCATGTTGCGCAGTAGTCCAGCACGGCCGTCACAACACACAACAAACAGCTATTTGCGGTGCGTTACACAGTGAGTTTGGTGTGTCAGTGTGAGGCAGTACTCTAATTACACTCCCTGATTGATGTATACACATGCAAGATGTTTGAAAGCATGTTAGGCCTGCAATTTAGCATTCAATGTGATTTCTGCCCTTAAAACGCTGCTTTGCGTCACATCCAAATTTTTCCCCGGGACTTTTGGCATGTATCCCACTTCACCATGCCCCCCTCCAGGTGTTAGACCCCTTGAAACATCTTTTCCATCACTTTTGTGGCCAGCATAATTTTTTATATTTTTTAAAGTTCGCCTCCCCATTGAAGTCTATTGCGGTTCGCGAACTTTTCCGCAAACCGAACCTTCCGCGGAAGTTCGCGAACCTAAAATCAGAGGTTCGGCCCATCACTACTCTGAACACACCATCCCCACTGTCAAATATGGTGGTGGCAGCATCATGCTCGGGGGGTGCATCTCTTCAGTAGGAACAGGGAAGCTGGTCAGAGTTGATGGGAAGATGGATGGAGCTAAATACAGGGCAAACTTGGAAGAAAACCTCTTGGAGACTGCAAAAGACTTGAGACTGGAGCGCAGGTTCACCTTCCAGCAGGACAATGACCCTAAACATAAAGCCAGGGCAACAATGGAATGGTTTAAAACAAAACCTATCTATGTGTTAGAATGACCCAGTCAAAGTCCAGATCTAAATCCAATCGAGAATCTGTGACAAGATCTGAAAACTGCTCTTCACAAATTATAATAAAAATAAATAAATAAAAAAATAAAAAATCACGTTAAATAAAAAATAAATAAATCACATGTTAAAGTTTGGGCTCAGGAGGTGATTGTCCGGATATCTATCTATCTATCTATCTATCGATAGATCGATCAATTGATCGATCGATCAATCAATCGTTTGATCGACCTACCTATCTATCTATCTATCTATCTATCTATCTATCTATCTATCTATCTATCTATCTATCTATCTATCTATCTATCTATCTACCTACCTACCTACCTACCTACCTATCTATCTATCTATCTATCTATCTATCTATCTATCTATCTATCTATCTATGTATCTATCCATGCTTCCAGTGATTGTTCTGCATGGGAGGCTAGGGAGAAGGATAAGGGTTTCTAGTGTATGAGTCATCCTCTGGCATCTTATATCTTGGATCATTATAATCTCTGTCTCCTCTCTATTCGTTACCTCATCAGTAAAAACACAATAAAACATTAGGCTATAAATTCTTGAACAGCTGTCTGAAACTTTTTTTAATGCATGTTTTCACACCAAATCAGTTGCAATGCGATCAGAGCACAACGCATTGTAGACTAAAAGTCACTGCGCATTACCACTGTGGTGCGACCATACAGTGAGGCATACAGTACTATGTAAGCTAATCGTAGACCATGAGATCCCTCGGCATCCTCTGGGTCCCTTTCCCTCCATTCTTCCTCTGGCGGCTTTGTAAGACATGCAACCAGACTGTGCATGAGCGGACTGTCTGAGAACCCATCTGGATTGTGCTCCAGGCAACGAGAGTGTTCTGCGCATGCGCGGTTCTTAAAATAATTAATCAAAATCAAAGAGGGCAAGAGGTTGGGGCCACGCAAGCGCAGTCAGCACAACCTGTGTTCGAGTTGCACATCCTATGGAGCTTCTAGTGGGAGGATGGAAGGGACCTAGAGGATGCTGAGGGCCCTCACGAAGTATGGGGGGGGGGGGGGTCCACACTGGAAGAAGCCCCACTTAAGTAAAAGGTTTAAGTACAGACCAGGTGTGCTTTAAGATTTATTTTCTTCCTATTTTTGCTCATCTAGTTTGCTTAATCTATCCTGGAAAATATTTTAATTAATTGCTACAGGATATATTATCGGCTGTGATGGATTCACCTGGAGCCAAGTCTTGTACCTTGCGTGTGGGACTATCACTGGCTAGCTGCCTTATTAGATGGCCACTGCAGCCAGATTATATCATTTTCATAACGCGGTTTAGGTAAATGTAATAACATTCATGAATAAATATATAAATATTTCAGGATAAATATTTATATTAAAAGAACAAGAAACAAAATGGGGAAGAAGCAGGTAGGGGAATACGTTTTAATACAAAGCATAATTCTTTTTGAACTATTTCCAGTTGGAAACTACCAAATATCACTTTGGTAAACATGTAAAAAGTAAAATGTTTATAAAGCAGCAGTGCTGTATTACAGATAAAATAAAGTGTTGGTCCTGTTCTAATGCTTTTCTTAAAAGTTAATATGCAAATAGTGAACCTTCTCTTGGTTGCTATTAGGATAGGCAAAAAAAAACCAAAACCTAATTGCAGGATTTTTCAAATTCATTCTTTTGATTACCCTGGAGCTTCTTCCAGCCCCCTCAGTTTTCTCCAGGTCCCCTTCTTTGTTCTGTGTTCAACCCATGTAAAGTATTTGACTGGCTAAGCCCAGGCCTGGCTTTACATCGCAGGAGCCTATAGGCACACCCTAGACTTTGCCATCCATGAACCTACAACCCCCCACCAAACTGTACCACACGTGTGCTGCTGGCTGGCCCAGCTGTCACTTCTCCCTTATGGGTCATAGGTAGCTACAGATGTCCCCTAACATTAGGTGGCCAGAGGTACCCCTCAGTATTAAGTAGCTAGAGGTGCCCCCTAGTGAAGGGAGCTCTCATCAGTGGAATTCTAAGAGCTGGGTGAGTAACCTCATTTACGATCAACTTGAGACTCTGCATAAGGAAGAAGTGAGGCACTAGGGAAGGGGAGTGAGCCGCCTTTCCATCATAAGACGCCTGTGGGGACGTACCTACAGTGCCTTATGGTAAATCCAGCCCTGGCTAAGCCACACGCCACTGTGTATGCAGACGCGTATCTACAGGAGTGCACATGGGGCAGCTGCTATAGGCGCCCCTTGCCGCTCACCTGGGGGGGGCGCATCTCTGAACAAATAAATCACCCCTCTCCATCAAGTCCGAGCACCTCCTCATGCTCCTTCCCACAATCCGCAGCCGCCAGCGCTGTACATCCTGCCTGGAGGAGAGGTCTGACACACTTACAGTGTCGCACAGCATCCTGTAAGCTTCTCTCGTTGTCCTGGCAACATCGGCAACTTCCAGCACAGAATGCAGAAGTGGCTTCCCTTCATCTCTCCTCTATCCAGGAAGCCCAGCAGACAAGCAGTGGAACGCAGGGAAGGACAGAGCAGAGCATGTGACGTCACCTCCTTCCCCCGCTGGACTGTGTGCAGTGCCAGTGAGTGACTTGCTGAAGTCAAGTTTGTAAGCTGCTGCAGGAATCAGGGTAAGGGGACAAAGATTGATGTGCCAGCACAGCGTGTAGCCTGTAATTATCTGCAAGACTGCACAGAAGGCTGTCTGTGAGGCTTCACTAGTGATTAGGCTGATATCCCCCTCTCATCACTGTCCCTCGGAGGGGCCGCACACTCACACCCACACAGTCATTCAAAACTTTTATTGCACACAGTGTTAATTTGTTTCACCACACTGTGTGCTAAGACTGTTTGCATCCACAGCAGTACGTTTAACTCTTTATTGTCTTATTTCTTTTACACTGGGGCTACTGGACTGGCCCTTATAAATCCAGGACAGCTTACTATTTCATCTCAGAGCTGAAGCTAAGTTAGAAATCAAACTATAAGTTAGAGATGAACTGTAAAAACCCATTATTATAAAATCTGTTCTGCAGGGCAACAGCATCTGCTGGCCACTAGAGATGTCGGCGAATGGTTCGGGAACCGTTCGCTGGCGAACACCTCACCCTGTACTACTTCCGGGATGCTATGACCCGAAGTAGTACAGCTGCGCTGGGCCGGCGGTGCGCATCCTAGATCCCGCGCCTGTTGCCGGGCACTTTCTGCGCATGTGCGTGACGTCCCGCTCATGTGCAGAGAGTGCCCGGCAACAGGCGCACGATCAAAGACACACACCGCCGGCCCAGAGCAGCCGTACTACTCCAGGTCATAGCGACCCGGAAGTAGTAGCGGCCCATAGGGGTTCGCCAGCGAACGGTTGGCCTACATCCCTACTGGCCACTACTTTCCCACTGTCCCACATTTTATTTCAGTTACAATTTCCATGCTATAGCAGGCCCAGGCCTTCCCACATTTTAATTCTTACAATTTCCATCCATTCTACAGCAGGCCACTGCTTTCCTATAAGTTCTGGGATTTTCCCAGAAATGAAATTCTGTGGGTAAGCACTGCAGTGGGCTGCTGTAGAATGGATGGAAGTTTGTAAGAACTACTGAAATGTGGATAAGCAGGAGCCTGCTGTAGTATGGAAACTAAATGTGTGTCCTAAGGTTCCTTGCAGTTGAAAATAATTGTTCATGTGAGGTCTTTTACTTACCTGGGGCTTCCGCCAGAATCCACGCCCTGAAGTCTTGTAGTTCTCTCGCTCTCCCTGTAAACTGTATAGACTACTGTGCATGTGTTGGCTTGGTGGCGAGGCACTTTGATTGCACTCCTGTAAAGTGCTATGTACAGGTGCAGAATGCTCCCAGCCACAGGAGTGCAATCAAGTAGGCATGCCGCCAGGCTAGTGCATGGGTTAGTATTGCATGACCTAGCTACGTCACACACCTTACCGGGCCAGAGCGGACCAAGGATGAGGACCAGTAGGTCAGCGAGGAAACTACGAGATTGCGGAGGCCCCAGGTAAGTGAAAGAGTGTTTTATCTGGTGTTATGGAGGGGCGCAATTTCAGTGCTTGCCATAGGCGCTATTTTCCCTAGATACGCCTCTGTGTGTATGCACTGTCCCGACTGTGCGCCACCTTGATTATGCTCCCTTAGCTGGAAGAATTCTGTGCATGTAGAGTTACAAGTCTTTCTGAACAGTGCATTGGGAGAGTGATCAATGAGCATGATCGAGGAGGGGCATGGCCAGGCTGTGCTTGTGTTCTAGTGCACCAGCCAGATGGGTTGGGGACTTAAGTTGGGGTGGCAACAGAATGGAGGGGACCTGGAAGACACTGAGGGTCGGACCTTATATCACTTATAGTTTCCAGATTTTTCAAATAAAGGTCTTTAGAAGGAATGATATGTGTGTGAGAGAAGTTACTGGTGTACCTCCTTGATTTTTAGCACACCTGAGTGTATATAATTATTATTTAAATATAAGGCACTAGTCTAGTACACAATAACGTTCAAATAATAGAAGTTGCAGATGACAAATTAGCTTCCATACCAAATAGAAACTATCACAGAAGAAAAGAAGAGGATCCTGGCTAATCAAACGTTCAACCTATGAAGTCAGGGAACATAGTAAATAACAGGTAGAGGAAATAGAACTGTGGCTAATTAGTGATAGTTAAGAGTGAGGAAGACTGCTAGGTAAGCTTGAAGAGGTGGATTTTGAGGGCTTGTTTAAACGTGTTAATGGTAGGAGCAAGCGTATTGCAATGATGGAAGTCTTGAAGCTGTTCATGCAAAAAGGTAATGAATGAATGAGTCACTAATAAGTTATTGGAGGAACTAAGAGGACAGTTAGGGTTGTATTTATGAATAAGGTCAGATCTGTAAATAGGACAGGAGCAGTGGATTTTTTTTCTTAAACGAAAAGCTTCAATTTGATATTAAGGAGAAAATGAAGTCAGTGTGAGATCTACAGAGAGGAGAAGCAAATGAAGATTAGTGAGAAAGATACATAGGGCCTGATTCACAAAGCGGTGCTAACCTAGTTAGCATGCCTAAAGACTTTGGGCATGCTAACTAGGGTTCTAAGTAGTTAGCATGCACCAAGCGAAATCAGATTGTGTGCAAAGTATCACGCACAAAACTTTGCGCGCGCAAAGCCCGGTGCGCATGAAACGTCGCACCGGGTGTGACGAAAACTGTGCACCCGATGTGCCTATAACAGCGCATTGGGTGCGCCCTAAATGTCACACCCATGTGACGTTTAGGGTGCATACAATGCACCGTTATAGGCGCATTGGGTATGCCGTTTTCGATGCACCCGGTGAAGATTAGTGAGAAAGGTACATAGGGCCTGATCCACAAAGTGGTGCTAACCTGCTTAGCGCGCCTAAAGACTTTGGGCCTGTTAACTAAGGTTCTAAGTAGTTAGCATGCACCAAGCTAAATCAGATCGCATGCAAAGTAACATGCACAAAACTTGTAACAAAGTAACAAGGCCCGTTGTGCGCGAAATGAAAACGGCGCACCCGATGCGCCTATGATGGTGCATTGGGTGCACCCTAAACGTCGCACCCATGCGACGTTTAGGGTGCATCCAATGCGATATTATAGGCGCATCGAGTGCGCTGTTGTTTCGCGAGCATACTTTGTGTGCAAGCGCTAATTTGCACACGCAAAGTATGTTTACGCGTGATAAGGGGCTTTTCACAAGTGTGCTAACAGTTAGCACCGCTTTGTGAATCACAATCATAATACTGTCTGTAGATAAGTCTGGCCTCAGCATGCATGATATATTGCTAAGGAGATAGTTCAATCAGTGGAATAGTGAGTAGGTGGAGGTTGATAGTAAGAGTTTGGTTGTCTGTATGGAAAGGAAGGGACATATTTTGGAAGGTAAAAGTGGAAAAGATGTGAGGAGCAAAGGAGAGTTCAGAGTCAAAAGTGACCCTAAGAACTTTTCCTTAAGGGCTGATTCAGACAGGCATCTAAACCAACTGCCCACAGCAGCTCATCATCTCATTTTGAATTCCTAGCGATCGAGGAGGGGGGGGGGGGGGTGCAGAAGAATGGTTGTAAATGATCCTGGAAGATCCTGGTGCCCCAGGAGGAAGTGAGGCTGCCGACATCCTGGAGAGGGTTCATGGTGGCATCTAGGAGTCCCACGGACGAATGAGTATCTGAGTACAAAGTATCTCTTACCCATTTCCATAAAGGGTTAAATGAAATAAAATCACAATAACAAAAAAGTATTTTATTTTTCTTAATTAACCATAAATACGTACCTGTAACTTTAAAAAATGTTCCCACGCCAATATCCTCGGAAAATTCCCATGCCAACATCCTCTAATGAGCTTGATTGAAGATCTCGGCCGCATCTGATGACACACACGGCCGCATGCCGCCGCACAGCTCTAGCTATACTAAGTGTAACTAGAGCTTAAAGTGTAACTGTCGGGCATAAAATCAAAAATCAATTCTTTATTTTTATCTGGTAAACAAGTAATAAGGATGCTAACCCGGCAATCCAAAAGTTAAAATCTCTATTACTTTTCTTGTTTATAAATGATCATTCCCCAGTTTTCCTGACTCTTATTTGGTACGCTGCCGCAGGAAGGAAGTTGCAGGGCATGCTGGGTTGTCTTTTTTTGCTTCTCTATTTCTCCTCAGACTTAACTAATGCACAGAAGAAAAAAAGCACAACCCAGCATGCCGTGCAACTTCCTATTTGCGGCAACGTACCAAATAAGAGTCAGGTAAACTGGGGAATGATCATTTATAAACAAGAAAAGTAATAGAGATTTCAACTTTTGGATTGCCTGGTTAGCATCCTTATTACTTGTTTACCAGATAAAAATAAAGAATTGATTTTTGATTTTATGCCCGACAGTTACACTTTAAGCATCTTTGCATTTCCAACCAAGGCTCCCTATAGGTCTGTTAACTGACCCTTGGGGAGTAGAGATGGAACAGCTAGCCGGCGGACAGTTGCCAGTGAAATTCTGCTGTTTGCATTCTCGACGAACTGCGAACATATGGCGTGTTTGACCCACCCCCTATACATCATCATGAAGTCATACTGTAACGATTGGTGTCAGCACACAGAGAGAATCTGATTATTGATGATCTGCAGAATCATCAACAATACAGATGTATACCTGATTATGGATGATCTGCAGAATCACCGATAATACAAGTATGACTAACCTCTGGACACCTAATAAGTAAAAGTGTTTGATGAAGCTGTAGGCTATCTCCCGAGAAGCGGGAGATATAGGCAGCCTGGCCAAGAACCACCTGAGGGGCAGGTGGGCCTGGGCAGTGCAGAAACTATCTCTTAGATAGAGAGGACCTGGCAACCAGATGGTAGACTGTATTGCAGCCAGGGGACTCCAGAGATAGAGGCCACTGGCTGCTAACAGGCCGGACTCTCTGAGGAGCGGGAGTCCTGGCTGCAACTGACACCTGGTGGAATGGTGTCACTGCTAGTACAGATAGACTGAGCACTCAGGGAGAGTGACAGCCTGGGAGGTCGGGCAGGCCAGGTCGGCAACACACGAGTAGATCAGGTACAGAGACAGAAGGCTGATTCGGTTAACCGGGTACAGGCAGGGTCTGGCAACAGGTAGGCAGATATGCAAAGGTACCGAATCAGAAAGCAAGAGAAAGGTCGACAGAGCAAATAGTCATAACATATAAATATAACTGAGTCCTAGCCTGGGGTGGTCCTTGGTCTCGACACCCGGGAGCTAGTCTAGAGTATAACACAGCAATGACACAGTATCCCTAAGCTTGGGTGTGAGGTCCTTGGTCACAACACCCTTGAACTGGTCTAAAGTATAACACAGCAATGACACAGTATCCCTAAGCTTGGGTGTGAGGTCCTTGGTCACAACACCCTGGAACTGGTCTAACAAATAACACAAGTGTAATCTGGCTAAGTGTGAATTCCCAGGTCCTCTTGGTTCTAACACACTGTGGGATCTGACTGGTCTGAGTGATCACACGTAAGTATTCACAACGGCAGACAACGAGCAACTGACAGGCAAGCTGTATATATAGTGCAGCGCTCCTCAGCGCCGCCCAGCACCACTTAGCCGATCAGCTGATCCCTCTCCTACTGGCATAAAGGTCCTGCCTCCCAGCGCGCGCGCGTAGCTCTCCATCTGTGTGCACTACTAGGCTCAGACAAACCAGACGCATGCTGCTGTGAGGAAACCGCCGGTCTGAACGTGGAGACAGCCGCCCCGCTGCCAGACCGCGCGGCGGTATCTCCGCAATCCATTACACATACTTTGACCCCTTACCTCACAGTCAGGAGATACATGGCAGCTAATCAGCTAGCACCCCCTCCTGGACCCCCCACCCCCCTATTAAAAAGCAGTTGTAGCCATATTGGATTCATTCTCTGCTGGCTGCTGACTGTTAGTAAGAGCAGGGTCAGACTTGCTGCAGCCAGGTAGGGAAAGCATTAGCTAGGCTTGTGTTCCTGTTCCTTACTTGCTGCGAAAGCACCCCAAACAACCCTTTTGCAGGCTAGTACATCGGTCTGCAGTGTTTTTTGTGTGTGTGTGTGTGTGTGTGTGTGTGACACTCCACAGCCCACTGACACCCAGAGCTGTGTGCACACTACTGCTGTTGCTACATTAAGTTGCAGGCACAATCCAGCTCCAGTGCATTATTATTTCTCTGTATTCTGATAGTACTATTGCATTTCTCTGTGTGTGACACTCCACAGCCCACTGACACCCAGAGCTGTTTGCACCTACTGCTATTGTTGCTACATTAATTTGCACGCACAGTCGTACTCCAGTGCATTATTTGTAGGAATGTAATGTGATTTCTGCCCTTTAGGGATTAAAACCCGATTTTGCGTCAACTCTGTAATTTTTGGTGGAACATTTGGCATGGATCCCCCTCCAACATGCCAGAGTCCAGGTGTTAGAACCTTTGAAACAACTTTTCCATCACTTTTGTGGCCAGAAAATGTCTTTGAAGGTTTTAAAATTCACCTGACCATTGAAGTCTATGGTGGTTCACCCAGTACGCCTTTTCGCGAGCATTGGTGGAAGTTCGAGTTCAGTGTTCGTGAATGGAAAATTCAGTGTTCGCAACTTCTCTAATGGGGAGCCCTGGAGGGAAATTTAAAGATGCTTAAGCTTTAGCTATACATAGTATAGTATGGCTAGAGCTCCGTGTCTCTCTGCATCCTCCACCGATATCCCCGCCGCTCTCCTCTACCGCACTTATAGCGCCCACCCACGCTGTCACCCTGGAGCACCTATAGCACCCTGATATCAGGTGTGATCTAGTTGGATATAGCTCTTTTTACTCCAGATAGCACCCTCAACCCACACTTTCTGTCTTCTCTCCCTCTGCATCCTCAATCAGCCCACAATCTCTAATTATGAGAGACCGATTTGTGTTGTGCATAGCTGTAGCTAAATTAAGGTATGCAGTGGCGCCGGCTGAGAGTGGACAAAGAGGGCACCGCATGGACTTTAATGCAATTATTGTTAATACGGGGTTAGGGTTAGGCATCATGGGCGGGGGAGGTTGGGCATCACTAGGGGGGTGGTTAATTTTAGGCACCACCAGGGGAGTTTTCTGTGTGAGGGTAGGGTTGGGTTAAGCAGTATTGACGAAAAACGTTACGACATTTAACATTAATATTTATTCGTTATTATTTCTTGTTTGTTTTTGCAACAGTAATTATCGTTAATAAAGCTTGACAACGATGATTCTCGTTAGCAAATTTCGTTTCTACCTGGCACCAAATTCATTAATAACCCAGGCCCTTTTTTCACGGCGCCCTTTTTTCATGCACACATTTAAATGTTCATGTTTGCTTTCAGTTGTATATAAAACAGTGGGTTTTTTCTGTCAGATTCAGTGATGTCCCATAACATAATTTCTGCATCTGTGGACAGCAGTAATACATTCAACAGGCTCATGCAGTAAAAACAGAATTTTGTTGAATTCCTACCTGCCATCTATAATACGGAAATCATATTCTTGGTGTATAAGGAACTTTTACTTGTCAGATCATCCTTCAACCAGAAGAGGAAACTCCAAGCATCAGTCATCATTAGCGTGTTATTATAAGTGGCTTCTCACCCCCTGTGGGCTGTTGTGTCAGTATGTTTTTAGGAGCGATTATTAACTGTGGAAGATCATTACAAGCAGCTGCTTCTTCTGCTATCATCTGGCATCTGCACTGACATGATAAAAACACTTGCAAAGATCTAAAAATATACACAATCAAATGTCAATCTGAAAAAAAGGAAACGTCTATAAAAACAATATAATCAGAAAGAATGTGAAAAGGTAAAAAAAAATCAAGCATGGAGTCAACTTTTCAATAAGCCCTGACATGTAGACAGCTCCTAGTTGCATAATGTGTTTTATATTATACAGTGTGTCATGTCAGTGCTGCTGCTATTTCACACATCTACATTATCTCTTTACTATTGTGTGCAATATATATATATATATATATATATATATATATATATATATATATATATTTTTTTTTTTTTTTTCTCCTATTTTTTCTTACTTCTCTTTAGTATATCAATATTAAAGTTTGTAGAGAACTACAAGAAACACTATTTTTTCCCCCATAAAAGTATGTTCTTACATTGCACCTGACAGTAGCAGCACAGATTTATATTACAACCCCAAACATGGTATTAAAGGACACCCGAGGCGAAAAATAAACGAATGAAACAATGAAACAAACAATTGTATCTATCTTCCTTTTTCTAAAAATGACTTTTTAAGATATTCCACAGTTTAATTTTATGTTTAAATCTACTTTTTTAACGTTTTAAATGTTTGATTGTTTTTGCTAAATTACACATTCATTGAATTATGCCAGTCCTAAAATCTATGAACTATTGATCCTTTTTATCTCTTTCCTGTTCTCAGAAGCCCCTTCCTGCTAGGAAAATGTTTTATAGCTGGAATTTCTTGTCAGTGAGGGTCACGCTGTAGTCACTTCCTGTCAGAACTGAGTCAGCCACTTACATACCTGATATTTAACTCAGCATAGTTATTTGTGTGCTAGACATTATATATACCCATGTCTATCTCATCATGTCAGATGTCACCTCGGGCATCCTTACTTTCCATCAGATAGGTGAAGAGCAGTAAAGAGCGGTGTAGAAATTGTATGTTCTCCTTAACTGCTTTCGGACCGACGCAGTTTAAATCTACATCAGGCAGGGGGCGCTGCGGTTCTGACCGGACGTAAACTCTACGTCCCATTCACCGCGCGTCCCCGCCCGTCCCCGCCGCTCTCGCCACACTGCCCCCGCCGCAATGTGCTGCCCTGCCGCCTCTATGACAGCAGAGCACTGTGAGCCGGGCAGGAGCCGTTTTCATTGGCTCCTTGCCCTGTCATTCCTGTAAGCCGTTCCCATTGGCTTACATTGAGCCGTCATAGAGGCGGCAGGGCAGCACATTGCGGCGGGGGCAGAGCGGCGAGAGCGGCGGGGACGGGCGGGGACGTGCGGTGAATGGGACGTAGAGTTTACGTCCGGTCAGAACCGCAGCGCCCCCTGCCTGATGTAGATTTAAACTGCGTCGGTCCGAAAGCAGTTAAGGAGAACATACAATTTCTACACCGCTCTTTACTGCTCTTCACCCATCTGATGGAAATTAAGGATGCCCAAGGTGACATCTGACATCTGAGATGATGAGATAGACATGGGTATATACAATGCCTAGCACACAAATAACTATGCTGAGTTAAATATCAGGTATGTAAGTGGCTGACTCAGTCCTGACAGGAAGTGACTACAGTGTGACCCTCACTGACAAGAAATTCCAGCTATAAAACACTTTCCTAGCAGAAAGGGGCTTCTGAGAACAGGAAAGAGATAAAAAGGATCACTAGTTCATAGAGGTGAGCTCGTCCAGACCGCTAAGGAGGTTACAGGGTACCTGAGATGGGCAATGGGGAAAACATATACATACCTAGGGGCTTCCTCCAGCCCCCTCCGGATTAATGGCTCCCTTGCTGTCCTCCTCCACCAACTGGATCTTCGGCAGCTGGCCCTGAAAAGTCCTCCAGCCAAGGCTAATCGCGCAAGTGCAGTCCAGCTGTACGCACTCCCCTGACACGCTCCCTTGGCTTAGAGCATTATGCGCCTATGCCCCAGACCGGAGGACTCACCGGGGTGAATTGCTGAAGATCCAGACAGTGCAGGAGGAAGGCGAGGAAGTTATTAGCCTGTAGGAAGCCCCAGGTATGCATATCCCCTCCCCCACTGCCCATCTCAGGTTTACTTTAATGCACTGTGGTACTATGTGTGCTGTACATAGTGGTGCTTACAATATAGACAGGACACAGAACATTTATATTGTACTTTTTTCCTGACGGACTCAAAGTGCCAGAGCTGCAGCCACTAGGACGCGCTCATTAGGCAGAAGCAGCGTTAGGGAGTCCTGCTCAAAGACTCCTGACTGAATAGGTGCAGCTTACTGAACACGAAGAGCTGAGATTCAAACCCTGGTCACCTGTGTCAGAGGCAGAGCCCTAAACCAGTACACTATCCACCCACCTCTATATATAATAGTGTTACACTGTATAATATAATCAGGGGTGAGCCTGGGGTGCCTGGCACCTGGGTGCAAGATTTTCTCTGGCGCCTATAGGAGTGCTTAAATTAACCGCGCCCAACCACATAACCACACCCATGTCCTGCCTAATCACACCCACACCTTCCACCTCTTTACGCATGCATGTGATACCCCATTGGTACCCCTCTTCCATGGGCTTGCTTCTGGCTGGCTTTGGCTGCCTGCGAGTCTGCTAGTCTCTGGACTGACTCAGGCTGAGAGGCTCTGCGAGTGCGACGCAGTCACACACTGTGTATTTATGGCTGCCTGCGGCCACCCTACTCTCGCTCGCTGTCGTCGGCTCCTCCCCCCGCCAAGCCCAAGCGTGAGGTGGGCTGCCTGTATCTTTCCCGTTGCGCTGCGCAGCCTGCCAGTGTTGCCAACGTTTCACGTTATTTTTTACTGACAAATACCTAAAAATTTACTGACAAAAGATTATTTTACTGACAAAATTTCCCCACTAAATGCACATAAGAGACAGCGTTTCACCAGTAAATGCACGTAATGACAGACAGCCTTTCATCAGTAAATGCACATAATAAGAGACAGCTTTTCACCAGTAAATGCACATAATAAGAGATAGCTTTTCACCAGTAAATGCACATAAGAAACCGCTTTTCACCAGCAAATGCACATGATAAGAGACAGCTTTTCACCAGTAAATGCACATAATAGGAGACAGCTTTTCACCAGCAAATGCACATAATAAGAGACAGATTTTCACCAGTAAATGCACATAATGACAAACAGCTAGTGTCTCCAGTATATGTAGCCAGGGATATATGTGCCCAGTACATGTAGCCAGAGGTATATGTAGCCAGGGATATATGTGCCCAGTATATGTAGGCAGGGGTATATGTCCCAGTATATGTAGGCAGGTGTATATGTCCCAGTATATGTAGCCAGGGATATATGTGCCCAGTATATGTAGGCAGAGATATATGTCCCGGTATATGTAGGCAGGTGTATATGTCCCAGTATATGTAGGCAGGTGTATATGTCCCAGTATATATAGCCAGGGATATATGTGCCCAGTATATGTAGGCAGGGGTATATGTCCCAGTATATGTAGGCAGGGGTGTATGTCCCAGTATATGTAGGCAGGGGTATATGTCCCAGTATATGTAGGCAGGTGTATATGTCCCAGTAAATGTAGGCAGGTGTATATGTCCCAGTATATGTAGCCAGGGATATATGTGCCCAGTATATGTAGGCAGAGATATATGTCCCAGTATATGTAGGCAGGTGTATATGTCCCAGTATATGTAGGCAGGTGTATATGTCCCAGTATATGTAGCCAGGGATATATGTGCCCAGTATATGTAGTCAGGGGTATATGTCCCAGTATATGTAGGCAGGGGTATATGTCCCAGTATATGTAGGCAGGGGTATATGTCCCAGTATATGTAGGCAGGGGTATATGTCCCAGTATATGTAGGCAGGTGTATATGTCCCAGTAAATGTAGGCAGGGGTATATGTCCCAGTATATCTAGTCAGGGGTATATGTCTCAGTATATGTAGGCAGGGGTATATGTCCCAGAATATGTAGCCAGTGATATATGTGCCCAGTATATGTAGCCAGAGATGTATATGTCCACAGAATATGTAGTCAGGGGGTATATGTCCCAGTATATGTAGCCAGGTGTATATATGCCGAGTATATGTAGCCAGGGATATATGTGCCCAGTATATGTAGCCAGGGATATATGTGCCCAGTATATATAGCCAGAGGTATATGTCCCAGTATATGTAGTCAGGAGGTATATGTCCCAGTATATGTAGGCAGGGGTATATGTAGGCAGAGGTATATGTCCCAGTATAGGTAGGCAGAGGTATAGGGACCCCGTTTAGGTAGTGAGTGACAGGAGCCCTCCCCCCTCTAGCCGCCGCCACCGCTGCCGCCCTCACCTTGCAGCAGCGTCAGACCTCAGGATCAGCGGCGACCCGACCAGTACGAGCGGGCGCCGGATGCACCCGCTCTATATGCGGAAGTGATGTCACTTCCGCATATCAGTGCGGCGTGCTAGGTCCTAGCGCCCGCAATATTGGCGGCTAGAGGAAGGGAGGGAGCGGCGACCACAGGGGGAGAGCGGCGGCTGGGCGGCACCTCTCAGAGACAGGCGCCTGGGTGCCTTGCACCCGCAGCACCCGCCCAGGCTCGGCCCTGAATATACTACTCCTTTCTATCAGGTTCTGGTGTTCTGTGTCTTTTGATTACTTGCATTCAGGGCCAGTTCTAGACTTTTTTCTGCCTGAGGTAAACTTGTGAGGATGCGGTCCCCCCCCTTCCCGATTTGCAATGATTGCACAGCACCTGACAATTTGCACGGGATGTTATACAGTAGCTGCGGTGCAAGTTTTGTTATGTAATGCTATTATGCCAGGTAATATTTCTGCTTCATTTAGGGCCCTTTTCTACATTCCTCATTCTCTGCACTGAATCCACAGAGTTTCTCCGCAGGCAAATCGCGCGGGGACAATCTGCCATAGGGTACAATGGCACTGCCGGCCAAATCGCTTGCGCTAGTGATTCAACTGACATTTCCATCCGAGCAGGGGTGAGCCTGGGGTGCCTGGCACCTGGGTGCAAGATTTTCTCTTGCGCCTATGGGAGTGTTTAAATTAACCGCGCCCAACCACATAACCACACCCATGTCCTGCCTAATCACACCCATGTCCTGCCATCACATAACCACACCCATGTCCTGCCTAATCACACCCATGTCCCCCGTTTAGGTAGTGAGTGACAGGGACCCCCGTTTAGGTAGTGAGAGACAGGGACCCCCATTTAGGCAGTGAGAGACAGGGACCCCCCGTTTAGGCAGTGAGAGACAGGGACCCCAGTTTATGTAGTGAGTGACAGGGACCCCAGTTTAGGTAGTGAGTGACAGGGACCCCCGTTTAGGTAGTGAGTGACAGGGACCCCCTTTAGGTAGTGAGTGACAGGGACCCCCTTTAGGTAGTAAGTGACAGGGACCGCCTTTAGGTAGTGAGTGACAGGGACCCCGTTTAGGAGGTGAGTGACAGGGACCCCCTTTAGGTAGTGAGTGACAGGGACCCCATTTAGGTAGTGAGTGACAGGGACCCCGTTTAGGCAGTGAGTGACTTGGACCCCCCCCCCCCCTTTAGCCGCCGCTCCCCCCTCACCTTGCAGTTAGTCAGACCTCAGGATCAGCGGGCGACCCGACCAGTAAGAGCGGGCGCCGGACGCACCCGCTCTATATGCGGAAGTGATGTCACTTCCGCATATCAGTGCGGTGTGCTAGGTCCTAGCACCCGCACTATTGGTCGCCGCCTGATCGAGGTCTGACGTGCTAGAGGGAGAGGGGAGCGGCGGCTAGAATGGGGGAGCGGCGGCCAGAGGGGGTGAGCGGCGGCCGTGCGCCTCTCGGAGAGAGGCGGCTGGGTGCAATGCACCCGCAGCACCCACCCAGGCGCGGCCCTGTGCGGGAGGCTACGAATCCCATAGCTGTGCATGGCATGGCTGATGGGATTCGTCTGTGTATCCACAGACCTGTGTGTCTTGCAGACGCATGCGTCACAAGTGGAACCGGGCCCTCAATGTTCTCAGTCATCAAGGGAGCATATGCAACAACCTGAAACATGATATGCTGCCCCCTCCTTAAATAAACTAGCCTACAGCCCAACCCCAACTTCCTCCAAAGCTCGGGAAGCCCAACTCCTCCCCACCCTGGCTTAACCCCTTCAGCTCCAGGGTCGGCTACCCTATCATGGGGGGGCGCCCACACTCCGCTGCACTACAGCTCCAGGCCCCTGCTGGACATTTGTAAACGTCCAGTTGTCATAAATTTATGTTATCACATGACATGCTGCAGATCAACACAATAACACACTAGCTGGCTGCGAGTCTGTCACAAACAAACTGCTCACCATCAGCCAGTCGGCCGTCCTGCATTCCTCCTCAGTCAGGACAGCAACGCCACTTCCTCCCTTCTGCTGTGCAAGTCAAATAAAACTCTGCTGCTCTCCTGCCTCCCCCCTCCTCACTCTCACCGTCAGACTCCTCACACAACACAACAAGCTGCTTTTTCCCAATGATGACCTCTTCACCTCAGTCGCTCTCCTCTCACTTCTCCTCCTATTCTGAGTGCATGCTGCTAATGTAAACACACATTAAAAACATGCTGCCCCTGTTATCTCTTTGCCTGATGCAAGTGTTTCACTTTGCTTCATGAAAGAACCGGCCCTGCTTGCATTGCTCTGTAGCGCATTGCTGAAGGAGGACTTCAGTGTGACTAGAGGCTTGACTAGAGATTTGGGGAAAATGTAGCAGTAATTACCTCGAGTCCACTAACATACTCTCTCTTCTTTCCTCTTTGTATCATATGTGGGTTTGTGTATTTGTGTGTGTGTGTGGTGCGGAAAGGCCCGGGGGGCACAGTGCAGTGATGAGGGACTATAGCTGAACTACTGCTTTTGTGCTTTATGTTCTAATTTGCTGTGTGTAAAATGGGTTCATCAACCTTCTTCAAAGGTTATTTTATCCGTACAACCATGAGGCTGAATGCCTAACCAGGTGCCGTCAGTTAAGTGGTGATAGCCATACAAATAGAGGTAAAGTGCTGACTGTCGTGGGTCACGACTGCAGTCTTGGTGTGTCAAAGTGTGCCAATGTAACAGCTGAACTTGTCTCTTTGAAACCTCCATCCCAGATAAATTGCTCATATGTCCTTTTCAGAACAGTTTTATAAGAAAAGATGAGCTTCAGCTACGCAGGTCTGGCAAGACAGCATTGTGTTTTATGTTTTTATAGCTCTTTATATTCTGCTGCAACTCAAAGACACACGACTTGCACTAAACTACTAGACTTCAAACAACATAAAGAATGAAAGAATTGTCTAGACAGTAGTGAGACTATACTTTCAGAAATGTACAGTTATATGTTAAAATAGATTTTATTTAAGAGATACAGTATATAGATAGAATAATGCACAACACAACAAAAACAACAACATACAGTGGGATGCGAAAGTTTGGGCAACGTTGTTAATCGTCATGATTTTCCTGTATAAATCGTTGGTTATTACGATAAAAAATGTCAGTTAAATATATAATTTAGGAGACACATACAGTGATATTTGAGAAGTGAAATAAAGTTTATTGGATTTACAGAAAGTGTGCAATAATTGTTTAAATAATTAGGCAGGTGCATAAATGTGGGCACTGTTGGTATTTTATTGCTTCCAAAACCTTTAGAACTAATTATTGGAACTCAAATTGGCTTGGTAAGCTCAGTGACCCCTGACCTACATACACAGGTGAATCCAATTATGAGAAAGAGTATTTAAGGGGGTAAATTTTAAGTTTCTCTCCTCTTTTAATTTACTCTGAAGAGTAGCAACATGGGGGTCTCAAAACAACCCTCAAATGACCTGAAGACTGTGAAGGATTGCGGAAAAGCCGCCACGTGCTCTGACGGCGCGGCGGCTAGTTCCGCGTTCAGCCCGGCGGTTTCTGCGCGGCGACATGTGTCTGTTGTGGTTCAGCCTTCCTGTGCACATAGGCTGAGGAATACGCGTGTGTGCGCCGAGAGGCAGAAGCTTTATGGGAAGCAGAAAGGGGTCAGCTGACTCTACTGGTCAGCTGATCCCAGAACGGACGGCGGTTGGCTAGGATACTGTGTCAGTTCTATGTTATGCTTTAGACCAGTTCCAGGGTGTTGTGACTACGGACCTCACACCCAAGACTAGGATACTGTGTCAGCTCTATGTTATGCTTTAGACCAGTTCCAGGGTGTTGTGACTACGGACCTCACACCCAAGACTAGGATACTGTTTCATTCCTATGTTATGCTCTAGACTAGTTCCAAGGGGTTGTGACTACGGACCTCACACCCAAGACTAGGATACTGTGTAATTCCTATGTTATGCTCTAGACTAGTTCTGGGCTGTTGTGATCACGGACCTCAAACCCAAGACTAGGGTATTCAGTAGGCTAGTTCCAGGGTGTTGTGAGCAGCAGGGCTTCCTGCAACCCAGCCTGGGTCCCTCTCCTAGGGAGTCCACAGGCTACAGGAATATTCCCCACAGTCAGGGGAGTATTCCTCAAGTCACTCAGGCCACCGGGGTCCCTGGTGGTCTATGCTCAGAGTTGTACTGTTACACCAAACACTCACATTATACTGGTGTCCAGAGGTTAGACATACCCGGATTATTGGTGATACTGCAGATCATCCATAATCTGGTGTATATCTGCATTGCGGGTGATTCTGCAGATCACCAGTAATCAGATTCTCGCTGCGTGTTGACACCCATCGTTACAAAGACAAATGTTATTCACCATTATGGTTTAGGGGAAGGACACAGAAAGCTGTGTCAGAGATTTCACCTGTCTTTTTCCACAGTTAGGAACATATTGAGGAAATGGAAGACCACAGGCTCAGTTCAAGTTAAGGCTCGAAGTGGCAGACTAAGAACAATCTTGGATAAACAGAAGCGACGAATGGTGAAAACAGTCAAAGTCAACCCACAAACCAGCACCAAAGACCTACAATATCATCTTGCTGCAGATGGAGTCACTGTGCATTGTTCAACCATTTGGCACACGGAGATGCTGCATGCGAGAGTGATGCAGAGGAAGCCTTCTCTCCGCCCACAGCACAAACAAAGCTACTTCCAGGTAACTGGTATCATTTTAAAAGAAAAAATCCATCTCCTTCTTAGTTTAGGTTCCCTTTGAGTGGGGGCCCCACTAATTCCCCCCCCCCCCCATGCTCATTACCACACTGCGTCCTCACATATAGCAGCATTAATCACTCACTGGCTGTCTTGGCAGGTGGAGGCCTCACTGTCCGTGCATTCTCTCCATGCAGTCTGCCTCTTCTCTATCTGGTCCGGCAGATGATGCAGCCCTCACCTGCCGGAACAGCCAGTGAGTGATTAACGCTGCTACACGTTAGGATGCCCTGGGGAGCTGTGGGGGGAGACAACTTGGTGGGGTCTGGCAGTGGAGGGCCCCTGCAGAATTCAGGGTGCCATGGGGCAATTGCCCTCTTTGCCTCTATAGCAGCACCAGCCCTGCATGAAGACACATAACAGATTTACTGACCATTCATCCTTCATTGCTAGGGGGTAGTCATCTTGATTCTTTCTCTCTCAAGGGTTTAACTAGATAGCACATTATCCTCCCCTATATCACCACATTGTACTGTCCAGGCGACCAGAAAAGTAGAAGGGCCTATTATCCCTAAAGATTGGGAAAAAGGGATTTGGGAAATGGGGAGGATTAGCGCTTCCATGCAAAAAGTGCATCTGGAAAAAAGGGCGCGGGATATAGACAAAATTATACGTTTTTATCTAAAACAATATTTTTCGTTTCTATATTATAAACGAAAATCAAGTGTACATACACTTGTATTAAGCATAGGAATACAATTGCAGATATTGCGGGTATTTTAGTGCAGTGATACCTAACTGTACTCTCACACAGAACTCTCCCTATACCTGTCCCTAACCCCTAGACCCCCGTTCCCCCTCTGGTGGTAATATGCATAATTTAATAAATTGTATATATTACAAATATTGTACTGAAACTATACCTAACCCTACTCTCACACAGAATCCTCCCTGTATCTATCCCTATTCCCTAGACCCCCCTGGTGGTTGGCTGACTACGACCATCCCTGTGAGTAACCCTAAAACCTCCCTGGTGGTGCCTAACCCTAAAACCCCCCTGGTTGTGCCTAGCCCTAACCACCTACCCGGTGGTGCCTAACCCTAACCACCCCTCTTGGTGGTGCTTAACCCTAACCACCCCCCTGGTGGTGCCTAATCCTAACCATCACCAATGCACAAACACCCTTACACACAAAAAACATGAATAGAATAATTTATATATTTTTAATAGAATAAATAGCCTTACAATCATGTACACATTAAAAATATTATGAATAGTAAAAGTTATATATTTGTAATAGAATAAATAGCCTTATAATTATGTACACATTAAAAATATTATAAATAGAAAAAGTTATATATTTATAAAAGAATAAATAGCCTTACAATCACGTACGCATTAAACATGTTAAAATAATGGTAATATGAAAAGCGATAAATTTGTAAGATAATAAATCTGAAAACTATAATTTACGCAAGTCTGAAAACAAGGTTAATACCAAAAGCAATATATTTTTAATACAAAAAGCTTTAAAACGATATTTAAGCATTATACTTATGAAAACTAATTTTAAAATATTAAAATAAGTGAAAACTAAAATTTGCTGATTACACTCCTATAAAACAAAATTTGAAAACAATAAAATAAGTTAAACTGAAAGTCAAAACGAATTTGTAAACAATATTTGTCATAAGCCTAATTCTGTAAATGAAAAGTTTTGTTGTCACGATCTCTGAAACCTCAATTTCTCGGGCGCCCTAATTTCTTTTCTGGCGCCCAATAGCCGATATTTTGCATTGCAGCCTAAGGCACGCATTAGCCTTATGCACCCTTTTTTCCTGCTTCCGGATTAGCAACTCTCAACTTAAAGGCATTTCCCCTCAGTTTTATAAGTGGGCTAGTTGGCTGAGAGGGCAGTAGGGCTGGTAGCAGAGCCGGGCCGAGGCACAGGCTGGATGGGCTCCAGCCTCTGAGCACATGGCTGCAAGGGTGCAGAGAGCGGGGCCAACATATATATCTAATTTCTCCCTCTCCTCTGCCCCCTCCTGCAGGATGTGTGGTGCACTCATCACCCCCCTTCCCCGGCAGGGTTCCAGAGTTCAGTGGCGCAGCAGGGAGGATTATAGGCAGCCCACACACACTCACCTCTCCTAAGTTCCAGGCGGTGGTGATTCGGTCTGTCTGCCCTGCAACACTGCCATTCTGCTTCAAGTTCAGTGCAGCGGTGTTCCAGGGCAGACAGGCGGAACCTCCAGCGTCTGGAACCTAGGAGAGAGGAGTGTGTGTGGGCGGCTTATAATCCTCCCTGTTGCGGCGCTGCGTTCCATAACGCTGCCAGGAGGTCAGGTGAGGTGGCGGTGGTGTGCGCACTGCTCAGCCTGTAGGAAGGGGGCCAAGAAAGAGAGGTAGAAGTTAGATAGACATGTCTACATTTTTGACTGAAGGTGCTGCATATAACTAGAGTTACATCATTGCTATTTAGCGACCTTTTAGCAATCCTCACTGTGATCTGGTGACTACTGAAAACTATTGATGTTTTAAGTGGACCTTCACTGTAAATGCCAAACTGAAAAAGATCCAGAATTACTCTTACTGTGACTGATCCCTCTCTATGGCTGACTACTTCATTAAGCAGCAAGGAAGCATTGTGGCAGCTCTCCATTGCAATTTACTGTGGCTGTCACTGCACTTCTTCTCTCTTCTCCTCTCCTCTCTGAGATAGGCTGGCTCAGAGGTACAGGTAGAGGCAGAGTAGCCTTCAGGCCACATTGTGAGGCATCTCTCACCTATATGGATGACGCAATCTCTGAGCAGACTGGAATCACAGAAAATTGCCATGGAAGTTTTTCAGAAAGGGAGTGTGACCAACCAACGAAACCTGGAATTTATGGCATCTTTGGTCAGTTTTTAGACATTTTTTTTCCTGCTAATCGGTTATAACATCTACTGCCTGTGCTGATAATGTGGGTTTTATTTTTACACTGGAGGTCCACTTTAAAGTGAGTCTGAAGGCAAATTAAAAAAACAAATACTTACTTAAGGAGAGGGAAGACTCTTGGTACTATAGAACCTTCCCGTTCCTCTCCTGGTCCTCTCATTCCAGCGCTGGCTCAGTTGTTAGCTTAGCAGTCTCTGACTGACTGCTCTATTCCAATTCAGGAGGTTTCAGAAGTCTTCAGGAGCCTGAGTGCTCCTGAAGATGGGCTGCTCCGTAATGAGCATGCGGGAGCATGCTCTCTCGCACACAAGCAGTACAGAGCTGTCCATCTTCTGGAGCACCCGGACTTCCAAAGACGTCTGAAGCCTCCCGCGGTGGGAGATTCGAATGGGGGAGCCAGCGCTGGTATGAGAGTAACAAAAATCTGTATTTTTTTTTTACTATGCCTTCAGACCCCCCCCCCCTCCCCCTCTTCCTCTTAATATTAAGCATAACAAAAAACCACACAGTTCAGGTTTGCTGGATTATACAGGCTATCCACCTCTCTAACCATAGTAAATGCAAACCTCAATCTCCTCTGACACACACGCGGTAACTAAGGCTATGGTCATGTGTAATAATAAAAATAAAGAATAAAGCAGATCTCACTTATGGTCTTGGGAAAAGAGATTAAGCTGAAAGGGAAACAAAAAGGATTTCAATATGAGCAGAATCAGGTTGGGGTGGATAGTATACGCACCACAGTATACTGGATTAAGCCACCAGCCTATTAAGTGGGATGGACAATGAAGATTCTTGTCAACATGTTGCTTATAAACAGGTCAATATTACTGCCCCGCAGCTATTGAGTCGAACAAAATCAATAATGTAAGTATGTTGCATTATTAATCAGTGTCTTATTTTAAACTGCTAAAAAAATGAACTCAACTTGTCCTTTAAGAAATGCTGCACAATACTTTCTCTGCTGTAGTAGTACTGCAGCTGTCATTTCCCCAGGTACATATCATGCAGTGAATGACAGTCCAGCACTCAATCAAAACATGGTTAAAATGTAATGTGGATAAAAGTTATATGGCTCATAAGAGGAAGTGAATCTAGGACACAATATTCATAAGTAAACAGAAATTCTGCTTATCAAAATGGGACTAAAAAAAACAAAATTACGTAAACTATCTAAAGGAAGAAGAATGGGTGATATAAACTGCAAGTTGTACAGTATTTGTACTCGGTGTTCTCCCATACTCCTAATTACTCACAGCACATGCTGAGTGGAACTGAGCCAGCACTCATTGCAGGTGTCTACAAATGAACTTTTACTTAAATTTGGTTTCTTCTTTCCAATGTTTAGCTGAATCCATCATTATTTTTAAATGGGACACTGAACTGGAGTCTGACAACCTATATTTGTTATTAGCACAGGAAAAATATTAAATGAAGCAGTGTTAGCAAACCTGTAAGTTTTAAAGTATAAAAATAATCAGATACTTACCTCAGTAGAGGGAAGACTTTGAAAGCTTCAAAGGCTTCCCACGTCCTCCTTCCGACCACCACTGGATGCCAAGACTTCCTGGAAGCTTGCGGCTGCAGTCCAGTCCATGAACGTGCACTGTACAGGGCTGAGGCATCCTGCGCTCGTAAAGTTCGTCTGTGCTTAATCATGGATGCACACACTCTTTGACAAGGCCCTTGTTGAAGGGGTTTGGGGGAGAGGGGGCAGCACTGAATCGGTGGAGGCCAGGAGGACAGGGAAGCCTCTGGATTATTTAGAGGGTTCCCTCTACTGAGGTAAGTACCCATTTTGGACTCAGGGGGGAAAGAGGTGCCCAAGATATGATAAAACTGAGTTAAAAACAGTAAAAGGACAAAGACAAGGTGTCTTACCTCAATGAAGAAGACAAGTAATTAATCAATAACGATTCTAATACATGCACTGGCCAGTGGATACAATAAAATTGTTACTTATTAACAACTTGTCTTCATTGAGGTATGTCACATTGTTTTTTTTCCTTTTACTCTTTTTAACTCAGATTTATCATCCTATCTTAGGCGCCTCTTTCCCTCCTGTGTGTTTCCACCCTCCTCTGGAGGGGTGTACTAATTGATTTTTGATTGTTTAACTAACGTTATTACACCTTTTGGTTATCCTTTACCAAGAGCGTGACCACATCCAGCTTGGCCGAACACTCAAGTGGAGTCGAGTTTGTGCATCTCCACCTGCCTACAGTGCTTGGGTGCCCGACTGCAACCTTCCGTTGTGACAACCCCATTTTATATTACCTTAAAGGACATCCGAGGTGAAAATAAACTGATGAAAAAAAAACTGTGTCTATCCTCCTTCCCATAAAAATGACTTTTTTTTTTAGATATCCCACAGTTTTATTTTATATTTAAATCTAGTTTTTAAGTTTTTACTGTTTTATTGTCTCTGCTCAATGACACCTTCATTGAAGTATGCTAGAGCTCAAATCTATGAATATTGGCCCTTTTTATCTATTCCCTGCTCCAGGAAGCCATTTACAGACAGGGAAGTATTTTATGGTTGTAATTACTTCGCAGTGAGGGTTATGCTATTAGTCTGACCCAGTCCGACCCGGTCCCGACCCAGATGGAAACTGTCACTTGCATACCTGATGTTTAACTCTTTCAGGCAGAGAAAGAAAAAAAGGAACACAGCCTAGTTATCTGTGTGTGTGCACTGTACATACACATGCCTATCTCATCATGTCACATGTCACCTCATGTGTCCTTTAACGCATATTGTTGTGACTTACTGCACCATCAGGACTCCCGTTGTCTCTGTGTTTTTTCCTCTCAGGGTGTATTCTGACCACCCTCCACATCTGAACTGCCCATTTAGCACACTTTTTTTCCTCAAGTCCTTTAAGTTTCCTTTGAAAAGAACAAAATAAGCTAAGTTGCATTTAATAGATATCGCAATAGCAGTGATTAGCAATCCTTTCTAGACAGTTTTAAACAGAGTACAGAGAACAACAGTCACATATCAATGGACATTAGCTGACAGATGATTGTGAAAGGCTAAATGGACAAAATAAAAAAGCTTTTCTGATTAGTACTACATTCCATAGAAAGTCTGGGTGATGTCCTCTGCTCCTTCCTCCTCCACAGTCTAATATTATGTTAACGACAGATTGTCCAAAAATTTGTGCTTGAGGCTTAGGCCTATTCTGAGCACAGTCTACATGATATATAATCAGAATTCACAAAGCATCATTTGCACATTCTTTTAAAAGAATGGTTGTGGAGTTTTATTTTAATGCACTCGCCATGGTTAGTGATCTGACCCCAAAAGAAGACATGAACAGTGGGCACTGATCCAGAGCTTCTGCTGATTCTTTTATTCTAGATAAAAGCCTTCACCGCTGAGCATATGCTTCACCTACAGTTAGCTGTCTGAGGACTGACTGTCAATTTAATTTTTTAGGCATAAACAATTTGAGATACCTTGTCCTGCACATTTTGGTATACATCTTGTCTTTCCTTTTAGCCACAAGAGGACTTATTTAATTAAATAATTATTTAACAGATGTAAAGTCAGATTCATCTGTATTGTTTCTGTGATGGAATCTGAATTTTCACCTCAAAAATTCCTTAAAAATTTTTCTGGGTGGTATTTTATTGATAACAGGCAGCACAAGCTTCCATTAGGTTCCTGTATTCCTCAACCGATAGGATGTTCTTAAATTAAACAACCAATGAAATGTTCCCAGGTGTCATTGCTAGGCATTTTTGCCCATAATTAAAGTCTATAGGTCACATGGAAAAATGCATATACAGTGGGTTGCAAAAGTATTCGGGCCCCCTTGAAGTTTTCCACATTTTGTCACATTACTGCCACAAACATACATCAATTTTATTGGAATTCCACGTGAAAGACCAATACAAAGTGGTGTACACGTGAGAAGTGGATCGAAAATCATACATCATTCCAAACATTTTTTACAAATAAATAACTGCAAAGTGGTGTGTGCATAATTATTTGGCCCTCTTTGATCTGAGTGCAGTCAGTTGCCTATAGACATTGCCTGATGAGTGCTAATGACTAAATAGAGTGCACCTCAAAAAATAAAGTAATCAATGTAATGGTTTATTCGATCGGAAGTAACCTTTTTTTTTTTTTTTTTTTTAACCGGAATCTCTTTTTTTTCAGCTCGAGCTGTATTTTACCTCAAATAGTTAACACAGACGGCAGTTGTAGCTCAAAGCGTCTATTGAGCTGTATTTTTCCACTGAGTGGTTTAATTTATTTATTGTGAGGTTAATATTACCTCAGAGCAACTATATAGGTGTTGTCAGGATGGAGAGTGGATTCACAGCAGCGGGCAGCAGCGCGACCGCTGCGCCCGCGTCTGATGTCACAGTCGCCACCGGCCCGGTGTGTCAGGGTCCGGCGGCGCTCGCTAGCCGCACTGAGCTCTCGGCATGTCATAGGGCTAGGGCGGCCCGCGCGCGTGAAGCGACAGTCCATTTATGCTCTTAGGAGATGGGTCAGCTGACAAGCCAGTCAGCTGACTCCAGTCTCCATGTTCTCTGCTCTGATTGGTTGGAGGATTCTGGGCAGGCAGTTTGAACTGCCCTAGGATATTTAAACCTGGATCTGACAGTGTTTCCTTGTCTGTTGTTGCGAACACTTCCGTGCTAGTGCTCAGACCTTAGTCAGATCCTTGTGTGTTTGAACCAGCAGGACTCCAGGGATTCGCACGTAGTTCAGGATTATTATTATTGTATTGTTTGATATTACTGTGTATGACCTCTTGCTTGAACCTCTGATTAATCTCTTGCCTCTCGATTCTGTACCTTTGCCAATCTGATCTGTTACCGACCTCTGCCTGTCTATAGACTCTGATTCTTGCCTCACGACTCTGTACTTTTGCCTATCTGACCCGTTGCCGACCTCTGCTTGTCTATAGACTCTGATTCTTGCCTCACGATTCTGTACCTTAGTTATCCTGATCTGCTGCTGACCTCTGCCTGTACGACCTCGATCCCACCAGTGGGCCCTTGCCACTGGGGGGCTGCACCTATTAGGTGTCTGGGTATACCCTCTCAGAAAGTGTGCACCAATCACCTGTTTTTTACATGTTGAATAAAATACTGACATCTGTTAGGTTCTGAGCCATACACTGATATTCGTTACAGGTGTGTTTTACCTCACAGTGTTGGGTTTTTTTTTTCGTGCTGAGAGAATTTTCACCATAGAGCGATTGCAAATGGCTCTATTAACTAACAGGAAGTAAGCCAAAATTGGATTTGCATTGTACCTGTGGACTCTACTTGATGAGGACAAGCTTACTTTAGTAAAAAAAAAATAATTATAATAAAAATCATACACATACAGTACTTCAATATTTAATCTTGTTATGAAGACAATGCAAATAAAGATTACAGTCTTTGAAACAATTCTTACAATTAGGATTTAAAAGATCTTCTCATACAGTTTAACATACATGATGCAATTACAACACACAATCATCAAAAATTTCCAGTATGTCCGATCAGATTTTTCTTGAAAAAACGGGATAATCATTCAAATTTCTTGTTCGAAAAAAAAAAGATTATTTTCGCCTTTCAATCGATTTGATCGTTTAGATTGAATAAACAAAAACATTGAACGTTTTTATTGTACCGTGTATGGGCACCGTTGAATTTCTAAAGTCAGTACTTCTGAATCCTCATCCTTTTTGCTTGTTCTGGTTCACTAGCTGATTCGGTTTGCCAGAAAGCATCTTTCTTTCTTTCTTTCTTTCTTTCTTTTTCTCTCTCTCTCTCTCTCTCTCTTATATCATGCTTATGAAAATATAACATTATGAACTTAATTATTATCATACTTCTCTCTGAAAGACAAATAGTCTAGCCAATTATTCAAAGCTAGAACAGCTCCGATATAGTGGAATGTGTTAATTAAGTATGAAAACACAAATTGTTTTACAGACACTTGTAACCTGTGAAATGTATGCATGTTAATCATTTTTCACACTATATTGGCAAGTGCTGTTGTTTATGGCCAGGTATACTTATTATATATATTCCACATTCCTCATGGTCTGATGTTCAATTGCGCTTTGTAGCTTGTCAGTACAAATGTAATAAAAAAAAAGGAAAAAGGTAAAAGGAAATATAATTATTCTTGCAATTAGTTGATTTGAAATGAGATGTTCTTGTATTCTGCTTGAGATGTACATCACGCTGTAAGTGTTTGTGAACTTATACTTACAAGTGTTTAACGATCTTAAAATAGGAAAGTCATCAAATATGCTGTATAACTTGCATTATTTATTTTATCCCTTTTTAAGGTACAGGCATGCATTTACAGGATAGCTGTTACACAGTGTTTATGGTGAACTAGCTACAGTTTTTGTTACTTGAATAATGCCCTTCGTATATGTTCCCCACTTCTCTTAAGGTTCTCCATACATTACTCAATTTGCGGCATTGATATCCAGCAGATTAAATCATAATGATCGAATCTACCAGAGATCAATGACGAAATGTTGATGCCCGATTGATATATTGTACAATTTTTGGCTGAAATTGATTGAAACAATTGATCCGAAATGTTGGAAAGATCGGGCTTAAAAGGGCTTGGTTGGGTATGCAGTGGTAGCAATTTTCAATTTCTGATGACCGACGGAGCCTAAGCTGGTCTCTCCCCATGTCTTATGTGCACTTTGTACAACAAGCTTGCAAGGCCATTTCATTAGTTTTCAGGTTAAGGTGTTGAGTGGCTGAATTTTACATTGTATATATATATATATATATATATATATATATATATATATATATATATATATATATATATATATATATATATATATATATATATATATATACAGAGAGAGAGAGAGAGAGAGAGAGAGAGAGAGAGAGTGCCTTTGCTCTGAACTTTTGCTCCTCCCAGGAGACCATTTTGTCCTCTAGTTTGGTCGCCTCTTCTCACTCTTGCATCCAGGACTTCTCATGAGCAACCCCGCTCCTTTGGAACTCTCTCCCACAGCCTGTCCATCATGCTCCGCCTCCATGCCTGAAAATCTTCCAACGTACTCTCAAAACACACCTATTCAAACAATCCCATAAGTTGCTATAGGTAGCATTAGAGATTAACTGCCTCATCCATTAACCCGGTGTCTCCTCCCCTATTGTTTCCACCACACTACTCTCTAGATTGTAAACTTGCAAGGGCAGGGACCCCCTGCTATTGTTTCTTATCTTCCTGTAATTTGACATATGAATGTGCACAAATTTTAGTGATATGTCAAACCACACATTAACTATGTATGTATTTGTACTTGTATTGCTGGATGTCATGACTGTACAGTGGCTTCAACTTTTCATGTATACATGTTTCCCAATGTAACATTATGAAAAGAAATGCACCTGATGTTCAAAACATTTTACGTTCAACATTAGTGTACAGAGTCCATTCAGCCTGATCGCATTATAAAGACAACCCTATCTTTCCCATTTGGGACATTGTAACACAAATTACAAATGTAGCAGAGGTAGTACCTTAAAAGAGGTTATTTGGTACAATAAATTAAGATAAGATTTTGGCTTTGGTTAACATGCACTACATCTAATTTCGTATGAGTCCTGGAGTTTGTTGATCAGCCAGCCAGTAAGTACACAGAAGTCCCATCTGGAGTCTAGCTACAGAACAGTTACAGCATTTTCTTTAATACTTAGAAGCAGTAAACACTTTGGACATTTGCCATATCTCATTAAATGTACTTATTGTTAAGAGTAGCTTATTCAACCCAAGAGCTCGATTTTCGTGTATTTTTATGAAGAGCATTTATTTCTCCAGGAGAGAGAGAGAGAGAGAGAAGAGAGAGAGAGAGAGAGAAGAGAGAGAGAGAGGGAGAGAGAGACTGCATATCTTCCTATCATTATTATACATTTTTTGAGCAAAAAGTTTGAATTTAAAAATGTGGATTTTTCTTGATCATTTATTAATAAGGTTATCCAGATAATTTCCCACATCCATTTGCTTAAAAAAAAAAGCCTGCAAAGTCTACTGGTTTTTATTCTCAAAGAGGTATTGATGTGGAAGAGGCTTGTATTTTTATTTTCAGTTATATACCTTTATTTATAACATTGGATCATTCTGTCATATTTGCAGTTTAGAAACCACACACTGTATTTTAAACTGTAAAACAAAACAGAGCTAATGACCCTTTGAACTTTCCTGCAGTAAAACCTTATCTCATGCTGTCTCTTAGGCCTCTTTCATAGTGGGGCGTTAAAGTCGCACATTATAAAAAATTATAATGCAGACTAACGCACAGCAATACAAAGTCTGTGCGACATTCACAGTGCACACGTTGTGTTGTGTGTAACGTGTAGCAATATTTAGAGGGTGCTACATGCTGTGCGTTAGCGTTTAGCAAGAAATTTGCTGCGTTATGTGTGTTGCACATGCTCAGTAATTTTTTTTTTATTATTAATGTAACGCATGCGCCTGTTTTTGTTCCATCAGTATGCGATGAAAACGGCGCACCAAGAGACACATAACGCAGTGTAAAATAAGGTCCAATTTCTCAACCTACATGCAGTGCGCTAGGGGCACGTTGTGCGACTTTAACGTCGCATCAAACACAACGTTCCACTGGGAAAGAGGCCTCACTGTTTCTTGGATGTTTAAGGTATTTAGAAAAAAAGACTGTGTTTGACCAAATTGTGTTGAATAGCTCAGAGAAGTTCTTTTACATAGATCTTTTCTTTGCTACTTATGTTCTATTTGTTAGCTGTACTACACATATTAATTATCTCATAAGTTTATTTTCACTTCAGATTTGCTTGAAGTGTACCTGTGAGTTTGAAAAGTAAAAAAAAAAAAATACCGTAGAAGAGGGAAGCCCCTGATAATCAAGAGGCTGCCCTCTTCCCGCCCCCTCAAGCTCACCAATCCAACGCTGGGACACTCTGAGCCTATTCAACAAGTGCTTGTCGAATAGGTTCATTTAGCTGCACTGCTGTCTGTGTATGAGTGAAGCTTCTCTGCACAGGCACAAAGCCACTCATGCACAGCTTTTTCCTCCATATAAGATAGGCTTTCTCAACTAGGGTGCCCTGGAACCCCAGAGTTCCTTGAGTACTCTGCAGGGGTTCCTTGGCATTTTTCCCCATTGTGGGGATTGGGGGAAGTATGATAGAGAGCACACTATATTAGGGGGTACTGTAAAAAGAAACATTTATAATGAGCACATTAATAAAAAAAACACTAGAATGAGACATTATAACAAAGGGCACTGTAATAGGGGGTAATGAGTGACATAAATAGCCCCACCAGCTTTAAAGACCATGTCATCTGCAAAATAAATTTGGGGTTCCCTGAGATCCAAAAATTACTTGCAGGGGATCCTTAGGATCCAAAAAGTATTTGTAGGGTTACTCCAGGGTAAAAAGTTTGAGAAAGACTGATGTAAGAGAAGCTCTGTGCTATTGTGTGGGCGCGAGATATCCATGCACCTGCACAATGCGGACACACTTGTACGCGGATGGAGTGTGGCTGTAAAGAAGCAGAGGGTCCTAGTGAGAAGCAATGGTTGGCAAGAGGTTCAGAGAAGCCTCTGGGTCATTCCCTCTACCGAGGAAAGTATTTAACCTTTCTCTTTTACAGTCAATTTTTTTGTGAAACCATGCAGTGACCTTATGGCCTCGATTCATCATTGTCTTTGAGATAACTTTTTCCAGTTTGTTAAATTACCGAATTCGAAGTTTAGCGATTTCTAGTTGTATTCATCAAGGTTTTTCGGCATTCGGTGTGAATTCGATAACAATTCGGTAACCATTCGGTAACGTGTCGATATTTCCATTTTACAGCGGTAATTTAACACAAGGCCATAAGATTCCCATGGAATTGTGGGTAAAAGGCAGTCCTTTGAGCACTACGTAGCAACATTCTGAATAGGGCTTAACACCTGGACCAGGATTCTGGAAGTGGTTGGGACAATCCCACAATTTGATAGGAGCCTTTTCTAAAAAAATTATAGTGCAGCTAGCAAAATTAGTTAACCCTGGCACTGCCTGTGTTCTCTTACAAGATGATTCAAGAGAAATGCAGATGTCGTGTTATAGCAAATAAATCTATTCTCTTACAAATTTATATGGTTGCAGACCTTATTCTTGCCCTTCTGTGCCTTTGAATCACTCTCAGCTGATATATAACCACTTCAAATGGCTCCATCTTCTCTGTCAGCAATGATCTGACAGGAATAACGACAGAGCAGTGAAGGAGATAACTAATCCTAAATGTAACGCTAAACCACGCCCACTTTATTTTTCATGAATTGCACTTTCTTCCGTTTTAGCGAATCGTTATCGAATCGTTAACGAATGTTCGCTAACAGCTGTAGATAACTTTGATGAATCCTGAAATGAAGTTAGCAAATTTGTTAACAACAGTTTGGTAAAATACCGAATTTGTTAAGTGTTGATGAATCGAGGCCTATGTCTCTGCACCATCTCTAAACACCACTGACCGAGATTGGTCAAGAGCGAGAAGTGATTGGTAGCTTGGATTATTGGATATTGCATTATCCTTAACCTCCTTATTTACAATATCTGTGAACAGGGGCATTACTAGGATCCTGAGAGATCCGGGGCACTTTTGGGACCAGCCAAAAGATGGGTGTGGCCATGCACCAGAATGTGGGTGTGGTCATGGGTGGAACCAAATTTACATAAACTTAACTTAACAGCAGTCTAAGTAGGCCTGCCCAGCAAAATGTTGGATGAAGCCCCTCTACATTAATACGGTACTAAACAAAAATGCAGAATATCACGTAAATAGAGTTATCTAGCTTCTGTGCTGGCTGGTCTGGCTTTCTGCTGAGTGAGCTGGTCTGTTGCCAGCCCCCACCCCACCATAGCATTCCCTGACCTTCTAGTGGACCACCTCCCATGCTCTTGCGGGCCTCCCATTGAGGCACCACAACTCCCAGCATGCTCCCATAGAGGTACCACAGCTCACTGCATGCCCCTGTAAAGGCATCACAGCACCCAATATGCCTACATAGAGGCACCACAGAACCAAGCATCCCCCCATTGCAGTCAGTGTCCTGTGCATGCTGGATGCTGTAATGCCATACTGGGTGCCGTGGTGCTATGCTGAGTGCTGTGTAGTGTCATGTTGGGTTCTGCAGTGCCTCCATGGGGCATGATGGGTACTGTGTGGTGACATATTGGGTGCTATGGTGCCTCTGTGGGGCATGCTGGGTACCGTGTGGTGCCATGCTGGGTGCTATGGTGCCTCTGTGGGGCATGCTGGGCAGGGCCGGATTATCAACCAGGCAACAAAAGCAGTCACTTGGGGCCCCATTCAGAGTCAAAGGGGCCCCATCAGCACATAAACCAGCCATCCTGTCAGCGGTGGCTGGATGGTATAATGGTTAAAGGGACTCTTAGCAGTGCAGTAACTATGGAAAGATGTATATCATTTTAAAGCTCTCTTTCTCCTCTTTCCAATGATATATAAACCGCTGCCCTATGCCTTTTAGTTTTCGTTATTTTCGCGATCGAAATCGCGGCCATGGCAATTTCGACGAAAATAGCGAAAACTAAAAGGCGTAGGGTGGCGGTTTATCTATCATTGGAAAGAGGAGAAAGAGAGCTTCAAAATGATATGCATCTTTTCATAGTTACATTGTATTACACAGGACGACTTTTCTTCAAAGTCGGCAGCTTGATTCAGCACAATGCAATGAAATATAAGGAACCCAGGGGGATATAATTACAAACATCATGCTGGTAGGTGTGAGGATGTAATTAATTAGTTGTGGTATGCTTAAAGGCATACCCACAGGCACTGGCTGATGGTGTAATGGTTAAGGGCTCTGCCTCTGACACAGGAGACCAGGGTTCGAATCTCGGCTCTGCCTGTTCAGTAAGCCAGCACTAATTCAGTAGGAGACCTTTGGCAAGTCTCCCTTACACTGCTACTGCCAATAGAGCGCGCCCTAGTGGCTGCTGCTCTGCTCTGGCGCTTTGAGTCCACAAGGAGAAAAGCGCAATATAAATGTTATTTGTCTTGTCTTGTCCCTTTAAGGGCTCTGCCTCTGGCACAGGAGACCAGGGTTCGAATCTCGGCTCTGCTTGTTCAGTAAGCCAGCACCTATTCAGTAGGAGACCTTAGGCAAGTCTCTCTAACACTGCTACTGCCTATAGGGCGCGTCCTATTGGTGGCATCTCTGGCGATTTGAGTCCGCTAGGAGAAAAGCGCGATATAAATGTTATTTGTCTTGTCAAATGATGCCGTGCGCTGCTGATTGTCTTCAGAGCCAGGCTCTCCTCCTAGGTCTCCCTCCTGCTACTGTGCGCTCTGCCGCTGCCCACTCCTCCCTCCCTTCCCACAGAGAACCACAGCTGCAGCAAGAATGATAGCAGCAGATGGCAAACGCTCACTCACCTATCCATGATCCAAGCGATAGAGATCCCGTCATCTGTAACCGATCTGTCTCTTCTACAGTGCAGCTGCTCGCTCTGAACTTCCTGATTCTCAGATCAGACAGGAAGTAGGAAGTAGTAATAGTAGTAGTAACAGAGCGGCCGCACTCTAGAGGAGACAGATGGGCTCCGGATGACGGGACCTCTATTGCTTGGATCGCAATAGGTGAATGTGAGTCATCTGGTGATGTCATTCTCCCCCGCTGCAGCTGCCTTCTCTGGTGGACTATCGTATTCACTGGGATGGAGACTGCATGGTGGCTGTCTAGTTTGGAAGGAAATCGGTTGTTCGGTGGTGGGGGTGGTTATGTAATTCTGTCTGGGGAACGGCTTCCGGTTTGGCGGTGTCCAGAGCTTTCTGCTATTGCCAGGCTGGAGATGCAGGGGGAAAGTGCTGCTGCTGTGATATCTGGCGCCCTCTTCACAGGGGTGCCCCAGCCGCTGAGTGCAAATGTCCCAGGCCATTCATCTCTCACTCTGCATTTTGCCGCTGCTATTCCCTGCATTGTACACCCACAGAGGAAAGCCCATAGCAACCAGTAGCTCGGCTGCCCCGGTGTGTGCGGCATGTTGCTGTGCAGGTGCATTTTCTGATTCTATTACGACATGATGGGGGGCCCCAAATCAGTTACTTTGCTTAGGACCCCATTTAGCCTTAATCCGGCTCTGATGCTGGGTACTAGGTGGTGCCATGCTGGGTGCTGTGGTGGCTCTACTCTGTCTGGGGGACATCTGGGGCACCCCAGAATAGATTCGGGGCACGTGCCACTGATCTTTGAGGCTAGCAACGCCCCTCTCTGTGAAAATCCCCCCCTACTTCTTCAACAAAACTTTCGATTTGCTGCCAGATGAAGTTCCCAGAAGGTGGTTGGATCATGCCTCACATCTTATAGCTCACAAATGTGTCCATCCCCAGCTTTCAGTTCTATGGCACACTTGCAAGCATTTACGGTAATATTATGACTTTGCTTTGCTGAAAAATGTGGGCTATTTTTTTCTTGCAATAATTTCAATTCAAGTCAATATCTCTGCTTTGCAAAGCTGCCTCACCTGCTAAATTTGTTAGACAGCGAGTAGGTCGAGCGGCAATTGCTGGCAGAACCTCCTTGACTCCCACAGGGGGTTGAAGTACTCCTAAAAAGAAATGTTCACTGGCTGTTGCCAGCTTCTGATTTGCTAGTGCCAGTTGCTTTCGATGCCAATGGCAGGTTTAGGCCAGATACCAGAAATCTACAGAACAGATTTCATTTTATGAGTACCTCTTAAACCTTCAGAGAGAAGAAAGGTTTGTCAGGAAATTGCTTCTCAGCTTTCGCAATAAGTGGTAATCTTAAGAAGGTTCTAATTTGATGAAGCATCTTTTATAAATCAGTTATAGTAACAAGAAAGTATTGCAGTAGGTTATTTAATACAGATCTATATACAGTATGTATTGTTTACAAGGACTGCCATTCTAGGGGATGCATATTTCTATAAAAAAAATAAATAAATAAAAATTCAGTAAATACCTACACAAATAATTTATTCTATACTCAGTCCCCTACCGAATATTCCTTGTGATTGGCTGTATGTGATATTCTGATTACAGTGGTAAATTTCTGCATAGTCTAATTGGTCCAATACTTGAGAATGAACTCGGAAGTATTTAGCCAATCTGAGAATGCAAAAACTGCAAAAAAGACACATCGGAAATCAGAAAATGGAAATCAGAAAATTGGAAACTGGCATTGATGGATATCAGAATTTCCGTAGAATCGTAAATTGTCATTTCCAGCCATCCCTATGCAGTAGTTGCAGTCTAAGATTAATCATGATATCTTTGTATCAGTTTAGTAAAAAAATATGATGCTGTACTGTTTGAAAGCAAATACCCCGAATTCAACATGCTCAAAAATGTAAATGTGCATCTAGTTGTTTAATAAAAGTGAATTAAGCTGTGAAGTTACTGTTTAATTCTAACATTAATATTAATTGTAACATTTGAGAAATGTGAGAGTTGCAGCCACTAAGGACACATTAACCAGCACACTATTGTCACACACTAATAGCGGCACAGGAATAGAGTGGGTTGTGCACAATTTACCACAGTAGAAATTGTAGTGATGACTGACTGCCAGATGGGTAATCAGGGTAATACCAGGTATTGGCTAACTTAAAGAGAACCTGTACTGAGTAAAATTATTTAAAATAAACACATGAGGTAACTTCAAATGAACATTGCATAGTTACCTTGCCATCAGTTCATCTCAGAAGCCCACAGTTGCTGTCAGTTATATATCAGTTGCTGTCAGTTACAGTTGAGAGGAGAACTGATGTGTCCATGTTTCCCTATGGCTCAAGTGGGCGATGTTACAGTTTAACAGTGTGCTTACCAGGAAGCTGTTATGGGGTAATGGTCATTTTCAAAATGGAGGACGGAGAATTCCATTGATCGCAGTGGACAAACAGGACGCAGGAGAGGATAAACAGATTGAGGAGTAGACTACACGGGAAGTAAGTATGACTTGTGTATGTTTATTTTGACTTTTAATGTTCAGTTCAGGTTTTCTTTAACGGGAAGGTCCAGGAAATGAAAAATCTAAAATCTACTTACCTTGAGCTTCCTCCAGCCCCTGGCAGTTGTCCTGTGCCCTCGCCGTAGCTCCTGTGGCTCCCGGTCCCCTCCAGTGCAGATGCCGACTCTGCCAGGCCAGCATCTTCCTGCGCTCCAGTGTGCTGCTCATGAAGTCACACTGACGTCATCTGGGCTGTACTGCACAGGCGCAGAACTACTGGTGCATCTTGCGCCAGAGGGGACCTCTGCCTGCGGCCGAGAGCGGAGCTGCGGCGAGGGCACATGATGGCTGCAAGGGGTTGGAAGAAGCCCAGCTTGGCTGTGTCCTTTAAAGGGGAACTTCAGCCTAAAAAAACATACTGTAATGAAGTTACATTAGTTATGCTAATTAAAATAGATAGGTAATATAATCACTTACCCACCCTGTTTTAAAAAAACAAGCAAATGTTTGTGATTTCATGGGGCAACCCTATTTTTGGTTGAAAGGAGGTGACAGGGAGCATGAGACACAGTTCCAACTGTCCTGTGTCCTGATCACCCTTCCCAGCTACACGCGTTAGGCTTCAAATCTCAAATTCAAAAAAATAAAATAAAAAATAATTTGCGCCAAAACAGCAGAAGGAGAACAACAACATCAGAAATCTCATCATGCTTTGCACAGCATCAGGGGGAAAATGTCCGGGCAGATTTATTTGATGGGGTGGAGCTTAGCTTCTGTGCAGCTAAAAATGAGGCTTGGGTAAGAAAAACAAAGTTCTGATGCTGTGAAACTGTTAAAGAAACACCAAAAAATGCTTTCCATGAGAAAATGTATGCGTGCTCAAACACCAAGTTTAACCCTAGCAAGTCTGGCTTTGCAAATCTGTCCTAATTGGCTATTCATTAGGCAATGCTCATGCAAATGTGCATTTGCTTTCGCATGCCAAACTATGCAGGGTCAAAAAAAACAATACCACAAAGCGGTCGCCCTGCGGGAATTAGTTCATGCTACATTAGCACTATCCAGAAGCACCACGGGGAGGCTTCCCAATGCCCCCATACAATCGGGGGGACCGCGGGGTCCCAGGCTCTCTCACTGTCTGGGAACCACAGCGGCACCCTGGAGGGGGAGGCTGGGTGGCGCAGGTGACCCCCCAAAGCGTGGCCAGCACCAGGGAGAGCCGTCCGTACACACCTCCCAATATTAAAAACAGGCATTTACCTTAACGTCCATTGCATTCTGCTACATGCACATTAACTTAGGGGCACCACATGAGGAAGGAGTGAAGCATGGGTCACACCAAGCTTTAGAGCTTAGGGCTGGCTCACATACAACACTCCAGAGGGGTGGGGAGGACAGGTGCAGACAACTCACTCCAGGGCTCACACCGCCAGAGCAAGCCATCCACCACCTGCCTCCAAAGGATACAACTGCAAAACATGCTTTCCATGAGAAAATGTATCCTTGCTCAAATACCAAGTTTAACCCTAGCAAGTCTGGCTTTGCAAATCTGGCCTAATTGGCTATTCATGAGGCAACGCTCATGCAAATGTGCATTTGCTTTCGCATGCCAAACTATGCAGGGTAAAAAAAACAATACCGCAAAGCGGTTTGAGCACGCATACATTTTCTCATGGAAAGCAAAGAAACACCAAGCCTTTTCAGTGCTGCTGAGTAGATTTTTAGTCTGGAGGTTAACTATAAAAAAATAAGAATACGCTTTCGGTTATTCTGTCTTCATCAGACTACATCAATTTTTGGGGGAAACATAAATACACGTCATCTATTTGACATAAATCAGCTGACATCCTTTTAAGATTTAATTTGGATTTTTTGTTTCAATTAAGGCATCTTAATGGCATGTTTCCAAAAAATTATACTGTATGTATCCCCTTTTGATGTTGCATGTACACTGACCTAAAGGATTATTAGGAGCATCATTGTAACGATTGGTGTCAGCAAGAGGCACAAATATCTGATTAAGTGGTGATATACAGAATCACCACTAATGCAGATATGTTAGAGTGAAATAGTCAGTATCTTCCTGATGGTAAATCAGCGGAAGGCTCACTAACACGGTAAGTGCCTGAAATGATCTACTCAGACTAGTGTCACACCCCGAACCTTGATTATTGGGGATCCGCAGTATCGCCAATAATACAAGGATAGACCCGATTATATAGCAATCTGCGGAATTGCTAATAATGCGGGTAGATGTAAAGCAGTGGACACACGATCAACATGGAAATAAACAAAGCAGTAAATATTCACAAAGTTGTGGAAATATCCACCACACGGCAATTCCTCAGAGGTGTGGTTACCTCTGAATGGGAACCCCGTGTGTGAGATCCCCCAAAGTGGCAGTGGAGGAATCTCAGCCTCTGGCAGTAACGGTCTGCTAGGGCCGGCGTCTCAGGGAGGCAAGCCTCAGATAATAACCCAACAGTGGGAGACGTTCCACTGAAGGGAGCAAGGTCAGACAGAAAGAGGTTCGGCAACAGTACAGAGACGTGAGACGAGAGAATAGTCAGGAACCAAGCCAATAGTCGTTAACGGTACGGGCTGGCAGAGTACAGAATCAGGAAGCAGAAGAGAAGTCAAGACAGGCACAGAATCATACACAGAGAATCAATAACAATAATAATCTCCTAGTCTAGGTGTGAAGTCCTTGGTTTCAACACCTGGGATCTAGTCTAAGGTCTGAGTGCTGACACAGGGTATCGCAAACACAGACGAAGTGTGACTGAAAAGCACTTCCTTATATACTGCCTGGGAGAGAAGTCTCCACCCCAGGCAGCAACCAATCAGAGCAGGCTAAAATGTCAGCTGACCTCCAGGTCAGCTGACACGCTTTCTAAGAGTATAAAGGCGTGTCTGGCGTGCGGCCGCACCCCCTAGAGGCAAGATGGCAGAACCCTGGTGAACAGCATGTTGGTGAGTTTGGAGCAGAGTGCTCGGACGGGTGTGCGCAGCGGATGCGGACGAATTTCCGCATCCCGCGTTGGAAGGTCCGCTTGCCGGACTGGATGCGACCATATTTCCGCAATCCATCCGGCGTTGCAGATTTTTCGTTACAGTACCCCTCCCTCTAGGCGTGGACTCCGGACACGTCCCACCTGGCCTGTCAGGATGGAGCTCATGGAACCGTCTCCTAAGTTTATCAGCATGTAAATCACCTGCTTTGACCCAGGATCTTTCCTCTAGACCGTACCCTCTCCAATGCACCAAATACTGCACTGAACCCTGAACTCGTCTGGAGTCCAAGATCTCCTCAACCTCCCATTCAGGCTCACCATCAACCATGACAGGGTGAGGCGGGAGGGAGTCCACCTGAACAGCTGGTTTCAGGAGTGACACATGAAAGGCTTTCCCCACCTTTAGAGAATGCGGTAACCTGACTCTGTAAGTAACACGATTAACCCTTTCAGAAATTGGATATGGTCCAATATACCTGGGCCCCAGTTTCGCGGATGGCTGCCTCAGAGCTATATGACGGGTTGATACCCAAACCTTGTCTCCTGGTTTAAACTCCCACTCCGCAGACCGTCTCTTATCTGCCTGCCTCTTCTGTATGATGAAAGCCTTTTTTAAATTTTCTTCGACATTAGCCCAAATCCTCTTGAAAGATTCCTGCCACTCCTCCAGGACAGGGAATGGAGAGGTCGACACTGGCAAAGGAGAAAATTTGGGAGATTTCCCATTGACAATTTGAAAAGGCGCATAACCAAAGGACTCATTCCTGAGATTGTTATGTGCGAACTCAGCAAATGGTAGAAACTCCGCCCACTGGTGTTGGGCATCCGCCACATAACATCTCAGGAACTGTTCCAGAGATTGATTGGTCCTCTCTGTCTGGCCGTTGGTCTGTGGATGGTAACCTGATGAAAAGGACAACGACATACCCATCCCCTTACAGAAGGCCCGCCAGAACCTAGAGACAAACTGGACCCCTCTGTCTGAGACAACATTCTCTGGAATGCCGTGTAGTTTAAAGATATTTTGAATGAAAAGATCTGCTAGTTTTTGAGCAGTAGGGAAACAACTCAAAGGCACAAAGTGGGCCATCTTACTGAATCTGTCTGTGACCACCCATATGACAGTCTTTCCATTGGAATCTGGAAGTTCTCCCACAAAGTCCATGGAAATATGTGTCCATGGCTCCTGAGGGGAGGGCAGTGACTGCAAAGTTCCAACTGGAGCCAGTCGGGAGAGTTTGCTCCTGGCACAGACGGTACAGGTCTTAACAAATTCCTTGCAATCTTGTTGTAGAGATGGCCACCAGACAGATCTACACAACAATTCTTGGGTTCGGGTAATGCCAGGGTGTCCAGCATTCTTGTGTCCATGAAACAACTGCAGCACTTTGGGACGTAAAGTACAAGGGACATAAAGAACCCCTATTGGTTTCCCTTCTGGGACTTCTAATTGAAAAGGACTTAAGAGGCTAGGAAGGTCTTCAACTATCTCAGTGGCTGCCAGGATGATCTCTTTCGACAGAATACTTTCTGAGGAAGGAGATGGAGCAGTTTCAGGTTCAAAACAACGAGAAAGGGCGTCCGCTTTAACGTTCTTACTCCCTGGTGTGAATGTAATTATAAAATTAAAACGGCAGAAAAAGAGAGCCCATCTAGCCTGTCTGGGGGTGAGTCTTTTAGCTTTTTCAATGTACTGTAAATTTTTATGATCCGTGTACACAGTAATTACATGCTCCGCCCCCTCTAACCAGTGGCGCCACTCCTCAAAAGCAAGCTTGATGGCTAATAATTCCCTGTTTCCAACATCATAATTTCTCTGGGCAGGGGAGAATTTTCTGGAAAAAAAAAGCACAGGGATGAAGCTTGCCCTGAAGTCCTGAACGTTGAGACAATACTGCTCCTACTCCAACCTCCGAGGCATCCACCTCCACTATAAATGGGTAAGCAACATCTACATGACGTAATATGGGAGCAGAACAGAATGCCTCTTTCAGAGAGGAAAATGCCACAACTGCTTCTTCTGACCAATGAGTGGCATGAGCCCCTTTTTTTGTCAAATTAGTAAGCGGAGACACCACCGAAGAGAACCCCTTGATAAATTTTCTATAATAATTTGCGAATCCCAAGAATCTCTGTAGTGCTTTAAGCCCAGATGGTTGTGGCCAATCCCTTACAGCAGAGACCTTCTTGGGATCCATGGACAACCCTGATGTAGAGATAATGTAACCAAGAAAGGCAATCTCCTTTACCTCGAAAACACATTTCTCTAATTTCGCAAACAATTGATTCTCCCTGAGTCTTTGTAACACATACTTTACATGTTGTGTTCCGTGATATTTTTAGAAAATATCAAGATATCATCTAAGTAGACGATTACAAAGCGACCCAGTACCTCCCTAAAAATCTCGTTGACGAACTCCTGAAAAACTGCAGGAGCGTTACACAACCCAAAGGGCATCACCAAGTATTCGTAATGCCCCTTGGGAGTGTTGAATGCCGTCTTCCATTCATCTTCCTCCCTGATACGGATCAAATTGTAGGCCCCCCTTAGATCCAACTTAGTGAAAACAGAAGCCCCGGGAACCTGTGTAAATAAATCGTCGATTAGCGGTAGTGGATACCGATTCTTAATCGTGATCTTATTTAGACCCCTGTAATCAATACAGGGGCGCAAACCACCATCTTTTTTCTGAACGAAAAAGAATCCCGCTCCTGCAGGAGATCTTGAAGGGCGGATGAAACCCTTCTGCAAATTTTCCTGAATGTACTCCTCCATGGCCAATTTTTCCGGGGACGAGAGGTTGTATAGGTGGCCCCTGGGTGGCATGGTTCCTGGTTTCAAATCTATTGGGCAATCAAAAGGTCTATGGGGGGGTAATTGATCTGCTGCCCTAGGACAAAAGACATCAGCATATTCCTGATATTGTGGAGGTACTCTTTCCACTTGAATCTTAGTAGAACACAAAACTACATTCTGTAAACAATGTTGTGTACAATAAGGCGACCAAGTAGTCAACTGCCCATTCCCCCAATCAAACTGAGGAGAATGTAATCGTAACCAGGGCAACCCTAGTATCACCGTAGAGGTAGACATCTTTAAAACGAAAAACTGTATGACCTCCCTGTGCAGAGCTCCCACTTGCAGCAAGAGGGGAGGTGTCTGACACAGTGGGGACTTTCCTTGCAAAGGAGTGTCATCAATCGCTGTAACATATAAATGTTTTCCTACCGGAAGTACAGGGATATTTAAACTTAAAGCAAAGCTTAAATCTAAAAAGTTAGCTGTTGACCCGGAATCTACAAATGCTGTGGTAGGAAAGTTCTGCCCTTCCCAATTTAGGGAACAGGGCAATAAAATTTTTTCTTGTTTTGGAGGTAAAACAATTCCGCTTAGGGTGGTACCCCCTACCACACCTAAGCCGAGGAGTTTCCCGACTTCCTACCACAGTTTTGTGCAATGTGGCCCTTTTCCCCGCAGTACATGCAAAGACCCTCTCTGCGTCTTCTGGACCTTTCCGCCTCCGTGAGGCGCCCGTGGCCTAACTGCATCGGCTCCTCAGTCTCAACTGCTGCCGAGCTACTGGCCCCAGAAGTCCTAGAGTACATGGGGTACCTGCCCTTCTTGTTGTACCTCAGACGCCTATCTATTTTAATAGACAGCGTAATAGCCTCATCTAGATCTTTGGGTTCCGGATGACTAACCATCACGTCAGTTACTGCTTCAGACAACCCATCTAGGTATCTATCCAAGAGTGCATATCGCTCCCATCTAGAGGACACAGCCCACTTCCTAAACTCTGACGCATACTCCTCAGCAGTACTGCGTCCTTGTCTAAGGTTTTTGAGCTTACGTTCGGCCGTGGCGGCACTATCTGGATCATCGTAGATGACCGCCATGGCCTTAAAAAACTCCTGGACAGAAGACAGAGCAGGATGCTCATCAGGTAAGCCATAAGCCCACGTCTGGGAATCTGCATGCAATAGAGTCTTGATAAGAGTGACCTTCTGAGCCTCGGTTCCCGAGGACACAGGTTTCATCTCAAAGTAAGACAGCACTCTGTGACGGAAATTCTGGAAATCTGACCTTGTGCCTGAAAATTTCTCAGGAATGTTCAGTTTAGGCTCGCTAAGAGCTGGGGGAGGTAGAACATTAAGTGGTGATTGCAACCTTTGGACAGTCTCATTTAACTGAGTAATCTGAGCCTGCTGTGCAGTTACAGTAATCTTCAGCTGTTCTAACTCTGCCCTTACAGTCTGAAGCTGGTTTATCACCCCCTCCATCTTACTTCTTTATGGTCTGTGTTTCTGTAACGATTGGTGTCAGCAAGAGGCACAAATATCTGATTAAGTGGTGATATACAGAATCACCACTAATGCAGATATGTTAGAGTGAAATAGTCAGTATCTTCCTGATGGTAAATCAGCGGAAGGCTCACTAACACGGTAAGTGCCTGAAATGATCTACTCAGACCAGTGTCACACCCCGAACCTTGATTATTGGGGATCCGCAGTATCGCCAATAATACAAGGATAGACCCGATTATATAGCAATCTGCGGAATTGCTAATAATGCGGGTAGATGTAAAGCAGTGGACACACGATCAACATGGAAATAAACAAAGCAGTAAATATTCACAAAGTTGTGGAAATATCCACCACACGGCAATTCCTCAGAGGTGTGGTTACCTCTGAATGGGAACCCCGTGTGTGAGATCCCCCAAAGTGGCAGTGGAGGAATCTCAGCCTCTGGCAGTAACGGTCTGCTAGGGCCGGCGTCTCAGGGAGGCAAGCCTCAGATAATAACCCAACAGTGGGAGACGTTCCACTGAAGGGAGCAAGGTCAGACAGAAAGAGGTTCGGCAACAGTACAGGCGGCAACAGTACAGAGACGTGAGACGAGAGAATAGTCAGGAACCAAGCCAATAGTCGTTAACGGTACGGGCTGGCAGAGTACAGAATCAGGAAGCAGAAGAGAAGTCAAGACAGGCACAGAATCATACACAGAGAATCAATAACAATAATAATCTCCTAGTCTAGGTGTGAAGTCCTTGGTTTCAACACCTGGGATCTAGTCTAAGGTCTTGAGTGCTGACACAGGGTATCGCAAACACAGACGAAGTGTGACTGAAAAGCACTTCCTTATATACTGCCTGGGAGAGAAGTCTCCACCCCAGGCAGCAACCAATCAGAGCAGGCTAAAATGTCAGCTGACCTCCAGGTCAGCTGACACGCTTTCTAAGAGTATAAAGGCGTGTCTGGCGTGCGGCCGCACCCCCTAGAGGCAAGATGGCAGAACCCTGGTGAACAGCATGTTGGTGAGTTTGGAGCAGAGTGCTCGGACGGGTGTGCGCAGCGGATGCGGACGAATTTCCGCATCCCGCGTTGGAAGGTCCGCTTGCCGGACTGGATGCGACCATATTTCCGCAATCCATCCGGCGTTGCAGATTTTTCGTTACAATCATACTACGGTGTTTGACCCCCTTTTGCCTTCAGAACTGCTTTAATTTTACGTGGAATTGATTCAACAAGGTGCTGAAAGCATTTTTTAGAAATGTTGGCCCATATTGATAGGATAGCATCTTGCAGACAATTGATGGAGATTTGTGGGATGCACATCCAGGGCACAAAGCTCCTGTTCCATCACATCCCAAAGATGCTGTATTGGGTTGAGATCTAGTGGTGACTGTGGGGGCCATTTTAGTACAATGAACTCATTTTCATGTTCAAGAAACCAATTTTAAATGATTCGAGCTTTGTGACATGGTGCATTATCCTGCTGGAAGTAGCCATCAGAGGATGGCTACAAGGTGGTCATGAAGGAATGGACATGGTCAGAAAAAATGCTCAGGTAGCCCGTGGCATTTAAACAATGCCCAATTGGCACTAAAGGGCCTAAAGTGTGCCAAGAAAACGCCCACCACACCATTACACCACCAGCCTGCACAGTGGTAACAAGGCATGATGGATCCATGTTATCATTCTGTTTACGCCTTCAGACCAGGCAACATTTTTCCAGTCTTCAACTGTCCAATTTTGGTGAGCTCGTGCAAATTCTAGCCTCTTTCTCCCATTTGTAGTGGAGATGAGTAGTACCCGGTGGGGTCTTCTGCTGTTGTAGCCCACCTACCTCAAGGTTGTGCGTGTTGTGGCTTCACAAATGCTTTGCTGCATACCTCGGTTGCAATGTTATTTCAGTCAACGTTGCTCTTCTGTCAGCTTGAATCAGTCGACCATTCTCCTCTGACCTATAGCATCAACAAGGCATTTTCACCTACAGGGCTGCTGCATACTGGATGTTTTTCCATTTTCACACCATTCTTTGTAAACCCTAGAAATAGTTGTGCATGAAAATCCCAGTAACTGAGCAGATTGTGAAATACTGATAAAGGCAGAATAGCCGAAAGCTTACTCTTATTTTTTTCGGTTAGTTACAAAATTGTATCATCCGGATTCAAAACTTCTTGCTTTTACTGATGGCTAACAATACTCTACTGCTACTACTTTATAGAAGAGAATGCATTATTGTTTTTAAGAGATTGGTTACCAAGAAAATGCATTGCAAACATTTGCCTACCGCAGGTTTGTCAGGCTCAGGTTCATTCCCACAGTAAATCAGACTACTTTTCTCTTCTTGAAAAATAATTTGTTGATAAAAGTAAATAGTTTGTTGTATTAGATACAAATAATACATTTTATTATTATTATTATTATTATTATTATTATTATTATTATTATTATTATTACTACTACTTCTTATGTTGCTGTTGTTAGTAGCTTTCTGTTTAGGAAGTCATTGACAAACAAATGAATGTGATTGATCTGGTTACATGTTGTTATAGCTACTTTTGCAGACTTTGTAAGTGAAATATGCAAATCTCCTAACTACTGAGGAATGGAAACAGCTTTTGTACAAAAAATAATAGAAAACTAATAGAAAAAGAACTACAGAGAGTCTCTATGGGAATAGACAAGTCGAGGAATACAATTTTAAATATGAGGAGAATTTTTTTTAAGGCACTCTCATGTTCTCCACGGATGGTGTTTTATTACAATCATGCATAAATAATGACGCTCATACAATTATAGCGTATTGATAGGGTCCTGTCCACTAAATTAATTGAACAGCTTGTTTTCTTCTTTATTAAATAGAAATTAGCCCTTTAGCAGAGTCACACGTAGCATGGTTCACTTGTTTCCAGATTGTGTTGGGTTTTCTTTTAGAAGAAAATGTTTTCACCTGGAAGAGACCTAAAGGGAATAGAAAAAAATAAACACGCATATATTTTTTCATGGGACGTGGCATCTGGAAACACCTAAACAAACTGCTTTGTTTGCAAGATTCTCTGGTGCAATGTATAATCCCTGTTTGTTTAAGTTTGCTTTTGTCTTGTGTGTCTTAGCGTAATTATAACGATTTGTATAAAACAATAATAAAGAGATAAAGAATGTTCTACTTCGTATTCCCACGTGTACCCTTGTTTGATTCAAAGAAGATATTTTTTTTCCTTTAAAGGACCACTATAGAGAAAAAGTAAGCAGTTAAAATCTGACAGAGCCAACAAGTTTTGGACTAGTCCATCTCCTCATGGGGGATTCTCAGGGTTTTCTTTGTTTTAAAAAGCATTTCCTGAATGGCATTTGCTAAATCTTACTGACAAAATAGTAAGATGTCAGCCTCCCTACACACTTGCACACTATTTTGGCAGTTGGACTGAGCAACTGTTGTTCATGCAATGCTTTTGAAAACAAAGAAACCATGAGAAACCCCCATGATGAGATGGGCTAGTCCAAAAGCTGTCAGTTCGTTTTTTGCTGTAGTAGTCCTTTAACTCTTGTACAGGACAGAAGGAAGACAGAGAGAAATGCACCCTGTGTGTATTTAGAGAGTATCGCCTGTCTAATTCCTCCACATCTGTGTCTAATCACAAGTTGTATGATCACAAGTTGTATTTTGATCCCTTAGCTGTGTCAGCTGAATGCCATGGCAGAGAGGCTAACGTGAAAGCACAGGATGTTAGTAATCTGTCTGCTTCCATGGAAGCAGGAAGAAGACTCACTGCAGATTTATTGCAGGATTTGTTTCAAATATAAGCAAGAAATGTGTTTTTTTAAAGGTTGTTATGCTGTTGCTTATCTTTTAGAACAGAGAGGAAGTTTTCAGTTTAGGTCCGCTTTAATATTTAGAATATCCATGACTTCCATACATGAATAAATATGTAGCATTTGTGTTGAAGAGTAATTATATTGAGGTAGCATCTATGAATTTCCCTAAACTATGTTGTAGACTCATTTGACCACGGGTTATAAGAGCATGTTTTCACAGTTCACTTAAATTGAGTAAGCTCAAGAGAAACAATATAACAAGAGCCACCACTAATTGGACTGGATTCACTAAACCGTGATAACTCAAATATCACACATTATGAAAATATATAACATTTTATCCAAGTTAACATGCCTTATCAGAGTAGCATAGCGAGCGCTTTGAACCCGCAGCGGCTCAGGGCAGGATGAGTGCCATTGCCAATCAGCAGGCATACGTTGATAGCGCTCGCTATGCTACTCTGATAAGGCGCGTTAACTTTGATAAGGTGTGATAACTTTGATAAGGTGTGATATCTTTTCATAAGGTGTGATCTTTGATAAGGTGTGATATTTGAGTTATCACGGTTTAGCGAATCAAGCCCATAATGTGGTATGAATGAGATAAAGAGGTCAAACAATAAGAAATAGATAGGCACAAGCTTTGGCTGCCTAAGGGACAACCAATTACAAATCCATCCACACTTGGTTCTGATTAGATGATGTACCTGGTAGTCACACCAAATGTATGTAAAAAAAACAACCCTAAAACATATTCAAAGGAATGAGGCTGGTGGACTTATGGTGCAGTGGCTGGATAGTGTAATGGTTAGGGCTTGAGTTTGCATGATCTGATCAATATACTGTACCTGCCAGAGATTTGTGAAGAAATAGCCTGATGCCATAAAAGATTGTGTGTGGTGGGCATTAAGCATTTTGAAGCACAACTAGACCTGAAACTGGGTCTTAGTGGGTGATGAGTTAAGTTACGTACACACGTCTGATTTTTACGAACAACGTGTCATTCAAACTGGTCGTTTGAATGACAGTTCGACGTGAGTTCATTCGGTCGTTAGACTGATAGCAGCAGTTTTGACTGATCCACTTGGCAGATCCATTGTACTAACTGCCGTTCAAACGACAGTTAGGTCCGTACATGTGTACAAACTACTTTATGTGTTAAATGACTGAACAAACAACTTGTTGTTTGAATGTCTATTAGTTGGTAGAGATGGCCCGAACGGTTTGCCGGTGAACGGTTCCAGGCGAACTTTGGGTGGTTCGCGTTCGCATGCGATCGCGAACTTTCCCTGAAGTTCGGTTCGCACCCTTAGTGCTCCATTAGAGTCAATTTTGACCCTCTACATCACAGTCAGCAGGCACATTGTAGCCAATCAGGCTACACTCACTCCTGGAGCCACTCCCCCCCTTATATAAGGCAGGTTTTCGCCGGCCACTACACTCTCTCGTGTGCCTGCTATAGTGAGAGAAGGGCAAGCTGCTGCTGACTGTTTCTCCTAGGGAAAGATTAGTTAGGCTCTTGGCTTGTTATCTTGCTCCTGGCTGATTCTTATTGCTATAATAGCACCCCACAACAGCTCTTTTGAGAGCTAATCTTGTTCTTGTGATCTATTTTTTTTTCTGTGTGTCCCACTGACACTTGTGTTGCATAGACATCCTTGCTAATTCATACTGTGTGCGTGCCACTGCCAGGTCCAGCACATTCAGTGACTGACTACCTGTGTGTGTGATAGGCAGCTGCACATTGTAATACCCATTACTGCATATGAAAAAAAGAGAGCAAAGATGGATCAGCACCAGATGAGGCAGACCTTACTGGGGGTTCTTGAGGGGATTACTCACTGTGCCTCCAGACAATTGACATTCATAGCAGGGTAAGAAAAAAAGAATCCGGGCACCAGATGAGCTGCTATGCACACCCCACTTTATTTCATCCCACCAGACAGAATACAGCAAACAAAGATGGCGGCCTGACAGCCGTTTCGAAAACCCAACGCTTTCTTCCTCAGAGACCATGAGGAAGAAAGCGTTGGGCTTTCGAAACGGCTGCCCGGATTCTTTTTTTCTTACCCTGCTACCATTACTGCATATACCAAGCTGTTGTGTTGAGTGAACCCACCTCATCACTGCATATACCTAGCTGTTGTGCTGAGTGAACCCACCTAAGTCATCACTGCATAAACCTACCTTTTGTGTTCAGTGAACCCACCTCATCACTGCATATACTTACCTAGCTGTTGTGTTGAGTGAACCCACCTCATCACTGCATATACTTACCTAGCTGTTGTGTTCAGTGAACCCACCTCAGCACTGCATATACCTAGCTGTTTTGTTGAGTGAACCCACCTCATCACTGCATATACCTAGCTTTTGTGTTAAGTGAACCCACCTCATCACAGCATATACCTAGCTGTTGTGTTCAGTGAACCCACCTCATCACTGCATATACCTAGCTGTTGTGCTGAGTGAACCCACCTCATCACTGCATATACCTACCTTTTGTGTTGAGTGAACCCACCTCATCACTGCATATACCTAGCTGTTGTGTTCAGTGAACCCACCTCATCACTGCATATACTTACCTAGCGGTTGTGTTCAGTGAACCCACCTCATCACTGCATATACTTACCTACCTTTTGTGTTGAGTGAACCCACCTTATAACTGCATATACTATTACTTACCTAGCTGTTGTGTTCAGTGAACCCACCTCATCACTGCATATACTTACCTAGCTGTTGTGTTCAGTGAACCCACCTCATCACTGCATATACCTAGCTGTTTTGTTGAGTGAACCCACCTCATCACTGCATATACCTAGCTTTTGTGTTAAGTGAACCCACCTCATCACAGCATATACCTAGCTGTTGTGTTCAGTGAACCCACCTCAACACAGCATATACCTAGCTGTTGTGGCAAGTGGTGTCATCAATGTCTGCCATAACAGATTCTAGTTAAAGGATTTAAAGTTAATTCATTTAAAATACAGCAAGCCCTCGAAAGTCCTCCTGTATTGTATTTTTTGGTCACTACCTCAGGACGTGCATGCCATGCCTGCTGCCTTCCTTGGATGTGTGTGGTGGTAGCTGTTTCTTAGGCTCCAACTCCGGACCGGAATAGAACCAGGCCATTACCCGTGGCCACAATGGCAGACTTGCCCTTTATAATAGATTGTCGTTGCAGGTACTGAACCACAAGCAGAAAATGTAACGTAAAGAAATATAGATGTAAGCTTTAACAATGGTAGAGAAAGAACCATAGAAAGTTGATAAGGCAGTCAGACATTACCTAACCTGACATCACTGAGTGAGGAAGAGCAATCACGCCATGGTGCGCAGTAGTCCGGCACAGCTGTCACTACACAATTAGCTGTTTGCGGTGCGTTACACAGTGAGTTTGGTGTGTCAGTGTGAAGCAGTATACTAATTACACTACCTGATTGATGTATACACATGCAAGATGTTAAAGCACTTTAGGCCTGCTATTTAGCATTCAATGTGATTTCTGCCCATAAAACGCTGCTTTGCGTCAAATCCAGATTTTTCCCCGGGTATGTATCTCACTCTGCCATGCCCCCCTCCAGGTGTTAGACCCCTTGAAACATCTTTTCCATCACTTTTGTGGCCAGCATATTTTTTTCTAGAGTTCCAAGTTCGCCTCTCCATTGAAGTCTATTGCGGTTTGCGAAAAATCGGAGGTTCAGGCCAGCTCTATTAGTTGGACACTAATAGACATTCAAACAATAAGTCGTTGGATCAGTCATATGATCTAGTCCATTGTTCTATCCAGGCCATTGTGCATTATCAAGTTAGTTAAATGACATGTAAATTAGGTAAATTAGCATATCAAACGACTTGTTGGTCAGTGTGTACATGATGTCTGAACGACTTGTTGTTTGTACTTCAAGTCGTTCAAACGACCAGTTTAAACAACAATCAGGCGTAAAGTTGGACGTGTGTACGCACCTTTACAAACTACCGGGTGTGCTGGAGGCTATACTGCTTTCCTGCCTGTGTTACCTACCAAAAATAATTTTCCATAATGTAATGATGTGCATCCTGTTTTCCACCCCATTGCCTGTCATTATTCTAGGAGGTAAGAGTGTGTTAATGTTGTGTAGATCTGACTGTGTGCATGCATCCGCATTCACCTAATTTTCTTACATGGGTAGTATGCAGTTGCTGTGGAAGAAATTACAGTATTCCTTCACCTGGCACTTATCCATAACATTTTACTTCCAAAATAGATAAACTATTAGTAAACTACTGCTACTTGGCACCGGGAATAGTGCTAACAAGGCCTAAATCTGGGCAAATACATGCAAGGAATGTCACCCAGGAAAGGTATTATGACTAGATTCCTAGGGCAACAGTTCTGGCTTTAGAGACATGTTGCTAGGCTGCAGGCTAGTGATGTTCTGCCTGTTGCCGTCAGTGTTGCCAACCATCAGTTTATTTATGGACTTTCCATAAATGAAGTGTTCATTTTTTTTGTGTCCATGACTTTCGTTAGAGTCACAGCAGTGTCCATAAATATATGTTCCCTGCTGAGCCTCACTAACAGAGACTGGAGACAATCCTGCTACTTAGCTGAGCCATCCACTGCAGCCCAGCCAATGTTCCTCCCTTTGACCAATGATATCCCATCAGTTCCTTTCTTCCTCCATTTTGGCCCTGCCCCCCACACATGGCAAGCAGGGAGAGAGGGGAGAGAACAAAAGGACAGTGCATGAAAACATGAGGCAAACAGATCATTATACAATGTGAGTGACTGGCAGAATGGCTTCCCTAGACATCTATTCAAGCTACTGTGTGTGCATTGCTGTGAATGCCCTTTCCAGGCACACAGCTCCTGACTATTGCTGGGATGAGAAATTTTTTGCTGCTCATGTGTCTCTTACCTGCAGCTCAGATTTCACTGGCAGCCCTGACATTGGAGAGGCTGCAGCTGGCAGATCACAACATAGACAACAAAGACAAAACACACAGTGGGGCTTCTTCCAATGCCAGATTGTGTCTCCCGTGATGCAGCAGGCTGGCAGGACTGGGACTGTGCTTGTGGGGTTGTCCCTGAATAAATCACACTATACATGCTTCCTTCCTCCTCTCCTCACACTGCCTGCCTGTCTCTCTTTCTCCCCCTCCATCCTCCTGTGCAGATGACCTCTCTCTCCCATCTACCCCCACCCCCTCTTCCTCCCCTCCCCTCTTTCCCTGGAAAGCTGCTGTGGAGGGGAGCAGTGCCTACCTGTTATGTAACTGTTTGGGGCTCTACAGCCAGTGTCACAAACAGTCACAGCTAGGTGACAGGTAGGCACTGACAGCCTCCCTAGCAGTTTTCCAAGCACTCGTATGGATGCACTGGTTGCTAGGGTGGCTGCCTAGACGGAGAAGTTCTGGCTATAGAAGATCTCTGTGGAATTGAAGAGCGGCTGGAGGAGGTGAATAATGCTGTCCACTGTGTGACTCTGCTGTGAGGGGTCTGGGGGTGTCCAGGTCTGCGAAGGCAGCAGTGGAGGGAGACCACTAGATGACCAAGGGGGACTGGGGGAATACTAGATGGTTAGGGAATATGGTGTGTGTTTCTGGTGGGGTGGGGGGGGGGGTGGAGGTCCACTAGACAGCCACTCAGTCAATGAGGGGGATGTAGAACCACTAGATGACCAGGAAAGGGAATACTTCCGGGAGACGGGGGATAACTAGACAACTAGGAAAGACTTTGTGGGTTGGGGGAAGACCACTAGGCTACCAGGGAATGTGGTGGTGGTGGGGGCAATAGGTTATCGGTGAATACTGTGGGGGTATAGGGGACTGCCAGCCAGTCCATGAGCAGGCCACCCAACCCACCCAGTAGCAAGCCAGGCAGCCAACCAGCACAGCACAGAAGCAAGCCGGCACAGCGCACATGCCAGGTAACTGTGTCTAGCTGTGTTTAGGGGACACTGCCTATTTATGTGATATGCTGCACATTTATGCTTATGGGACACTGTCTATTCATGTGATATGCTGCATGTTTTTTGTGGGCATTATTTTTGTAATAAAGGAGAGGGGACTTCATCCAACATTTTTGCTAGACAGGCCTACTTACACCACTGCTAAGTTCATGTACAGTTGGCTCCATCCATGACTACACCCACATTCTGTTGCATGGCTATGACGCTTTGTGTTTGACAAGTTTTGGTGTCAGTAAAAAAAAATCCTTTGTCAGTAAAAAACTATTTGAAAGTTTGGCAACACTGGCATTAGCCCTGCTGTCACAGTTTCAGTCTTGACTATAAATGGGCTATACTGCATAATATACATATGTGACTCTTAAAGCTATAAGCTAAATTATGATAACTTGTGACGCTGCTGAGATACAGAGATACAGGCATATTCCAAGAAGTTGTCCCAGAACTTTATGGTTCATGTAATTAAGGGTGCAAAAAAAAGGCTTAACCTGCTCCTGCAAAAGTCCTGGCAGCATTAATCACTATTATTACTTTTGATGGCATCCAAATCACTGACTGACCACCCCTATAGCTGTAATTCAAATTATGACCTATGGGGGTGCCAAAATTTCCAGTGCCATTTTTGCCTGACTCGTGTTTTTACAGGTGTTGAAGATTTGTACTTAAAACTTTTTGCATTGTAAATGTTAGCATTTGGGAATTGACTATATATGTTGAAACCTTGCCTTTTTCACATGATTTTTTTGCATTCTATATCCACGTACTGTATGTTTTACATTTGTATTATATGTTTTTTTTTCTAGACAGTTAATACTAATTAGTATCTAAAATGGAAAAAACAGAAAACATAGGTCTCTGGCTCAGGCTTATTTACACAATGTGAAAATAATATTACGATTTTAATATTTTTGTTATAGTTTAAACCAAATAAGGTACAGCTATTTATAATTTTTTATGTAATGAGTATTTAGATGTTGGTTACTGTCTTTTTTAGCATAATGCAATTGCCAAGAAAATGGCACCAGCTGCATCGAAATCACTCTAACTTTGCATATTAGCATCTTCTTGCGAAAACACTAGTGTCATTTAACTCAGATTAGAGTAAAAGAGACACTTTCTTCTTTTACCTTTTTGATAATCCTGTAATTATCATGGCTGATTAACATAAGTGTAAACTAACAAAGTTTGTATACCATAAATTTGCTGTAGCAAGATAGAAGAAGCTGCAAAGTACCTAGCTTATCTCCAGGACAGCTGTAGATGATGCAGTGTAACAGCAATCCAAGGAAAAGTAGTAAAGATGGCATCCTCCAGATTCCTCTTATTTTATGGTGCATAAACAAATACAATTTTAGCAGCCAAATAAAGTAAAACTTTATTCGGCTTCAGGGCTGAATTTTTCCTGCCACTGGGGAAGTGTGCCTTCTCCAGCCCGGCTGGCTTAGCAGGGCATGTGGCAGCAGGGTGATCTCATACATACTTAATTTGATGGCTGGATCAGCTTCTTCTTCCTCCACCAGCGGCTGCGACATACTCTCGACATGTCTTCTTGGTTCTAATCACATGATATGACGTGGGATCCAGGAGACCATGTCAGCATTACAGCACCACCCGCTGATGGAAGAGGGGTGATGGAAGAGTCTCTTCCATATCTTCCATCACCCCTCTTCCACCATCGGGTGATGCTGTAATGCTGACACAGTCTCCTGGATCCTGATCACATGTCATATCATGTGATCTGATGTGATCGGGACCCAGAAGACCTGACAGAAGTTCAGAACTGCCGGTGTAGGAAGAGAACAATCCGTCCAGAAGATAACTGCTTACTGCCACACACTCTTTTTTCTGCACTAGGCAATTTTTATTGGTCAATTTTTACACTAAATGGAAATAATAAAATTGGACAATCATTGGCCAATCAAAATTGAATCAATTTCTGTGAAAAATCCTGTATACATTCCAAAACCTTCAAAGTCCATTCCAGTGATACAGTGATTTTCCAACAAGCTATGACAACTGCAAAGGTGCAAAGACGCTGCTTATATGTCCAGAGGTGCCAATACTCAGGACTGTTGAAATGTAGGCCTTTACATTGATCTGAGGAAACAGGTTAGTACCCGTAGTCTTACTGTATGTGCATCAATAAACATTATCTCTGGTTTGTTCCTTGAAGGAGGTAAGATTGAACTACTCCTGTTTCTATATCCAAATTTTAGACCATAAGTATCATAGGGCACCTCCTACAGTTTTCTATGCTCATAAGTCCGGCTCCCAGGAAGATTTCAGAAGGCTAGGAACACCTTCAACCAGGACCTTAACATTCCCAAAAAGGAGAATGCAGAAAGGATGAGACACAATCGCTGCTTGAATGACTACTGGAAAGGGCTCAAGGCTGCCACCAACTACAATACTACCCCCCCACCCCCCATGCAACACCAAGCCAAGGAACTCAGCAACTTCTACTGCAGGTTCAAAGACTGGGTGGCTCTGGCATTTTACACCATCTCACCCTCTATCTCCAAGGGAAATGATTTATACCTGAGCTCACCTTTCCCGGCAGTATGCGAGACCAAGGTGCTGCATCTCCTGAAAATGGTAAACACTACTAAAGCCTTAAGCTCTGATGGGGTGTTGACAGCCTGCCCAAAATCTTGCTAACTGCACCTCCATTTTCACCAAGTAACTATTTGAAGGCAAGGTCCCCACATGTTTTAAGAAGACCAACATTATTCCTGTCTCTAAAAAATAAAGGGTCCTCAACCTCAACAACTTCAGGCCCATAGCCCTTACATTTGTCATCATGAAGACTTTTAAAAGAGTGGTGTTGTCCACTTTTAACCTCCCTGGCGGTAAGCCCGTGCTGAGCACGGGCTATGCCGCCGGGAGGCACCGCTCAGGCCCCGCCGGGCCGATTTGCATAATTTTTTTTGCTGCACGCAGCTAGCACTTTGCTAGCTGCGTGCAGTGCCCGATCGCCGCCGATACCCGCCGATCCGCCGCTATACGCGTTGCCGCAGCCGCCCCCCCCCCCAGACCCCGTGCGCTGCCTGGCCAATCAGTGCCAGGCAGCGCCGTGGGGTGGATCGGAGTCCCCTTTGACGTCACGACGTCGATGACGTCGGTGACGTCATCCCGCCCCGTCGCCATGGCGACGGGGGAAGCCCTCCAGGAGATCCCGTTCTTTGAACAGGATCTCCTGATCTCCGATCACCGGCGGTGATCGGAGGGGCTGGGGGGATGCCGCTCAGCAGCGGCTATCATGTAGCGAGACCTCGTCTCGCTACATGAATTTTTTTTTTTTAAAACGTATTTGCTGCCCCCTGGTGGATTTTGACAAACCGCCAGGAGGGTTAAGCACATCACTTTGGCCTCCTGGACCCATTCCAGTTAATGTATAGAGGAAACAGGTCTGCCAATTATACTATTATTTAGTATTTATATAGTGCTGACATCTTCCGCAGTGCTGTACACAGTATATATTGTCTTGTCACTTAACTGTCCCTCAGAGGGGCTCACAATATAATCCCTACCATAGTCTTATGTCGAGGGCCAATTTTTGGGTAAGCCATTTAACTTGAACTTATCTGTATGTTTTGGGATGTGGTAAGAAACCCACACAGACATGGGGAGAACATACAAATTTCTTCTAGATGTTGACCTGGCTGGGATGTAAACTCGGAGACCCAGCTTTGCAAGATGAGAGCGCTAACCACTACTCCATCGTGCTGCCCTACTATCATTATCTGCTTTGAACTCATCACTGTCCCTCTGGACAGACCAGATTTGTATGCCAAGATCCTCCTCCAGACTCTAGCTCAGCCTTCAACACCATCTGCCCCACATACTGCATGATAATCTCACAGAACTCAATGTCTATCCCACCTTCCGCCTATGGATCATGGACTTTCTCACCAACAAGTCCCAAGTTGTCAAACTTGCCAACATCTCTCGACCAAGACAACTTGAGCTGGAAGGCCAACACTGCCTCCATCTAAAATAAAGCCCAGCAGAGACTATTCTTCCCTCGCTAACTCAAAATGTTCGGCATGGCCCAGGAACTTCTAAGGTCCTTCTACTACACCATTAAATAATCAGTTCTCTGTTTATCCATCCTGGTCTGGTATGCCTACTCCTCCAACATCAACAGATGCAAACTTTAGAGGGCCATCACACCAGCAGAAAGGATCATTGGGAAACCCCGTCCCCCACTAGACCTCTTCCACAACTCCAGAGTAATGAGGATAGTCAACAACCACTCACAAATAGGTCACTGCTTCTTCAGTTGGCTTCCATCAGGCCGGAGGTTTTTGGACATCACCAACAGTACTTTGAGGCATAGGAAGACCTTTTTCCCCTCCACTGTCCATATGTTTTTACAGTCTTCAATCACTGTTAGTAACACACCTCAAGGCCTTCCATAGAGAGTATGTGAATCATTTTCCACTGGCAGCTGGTATTGGATAATGCAGCTAGACTCTGGGAGCCCATTAGTGGGTGGTCCCTCTGTGGGTGTGGATAATATGTCGATATGGAAGGCCTTGAGGTAAGTTACTAACAGTAATTTAAGACTGTAAAAACATATGGAATGAAGGGGAGGGTTGTGAAAGAATGGTTAAAGGTGCTGATTTGCACTATGACTCCAGCCCCTGATAAGTACATCAGAAGGAAATGTGTAGGAAGGAGCTACAGACGTGAGAGATCCGCATGAGACAGATATGCTGTTTTTACATGCTTGTTTTTAATTGAAACGTGAGTGTCAGCGAACTACTTTTTATCTTTATATTAAAATTACGATTTTACACTATGAGAAGCTCCTTCTGTTTGTAGGTGATGAGTGAGAGTTGAATCAAGAGTATACACAAAGATATCGCTCCTGACTATTCACTGGAATTTGGGGGATTGATTAAGCACAGTGTGCTGTCTTATAATCTAGGCATCAGTGGATAAGGTGATAGGTCACTTATATTGTGAGGTGGAAGAATTTTGAATTAACGATCGATGCCCTTTACTGCGATACACAAATGCTAACGCTGTCTGTGACTAGGCAGTCACACGAGAGGGTGATCTGCACATATAAGGAGCAAGGTGGACACCAGCTGACATTGGAGACATGTGAGTGCAGTATCCAAAGGATAAATTAGATTTTAAATCAATTAATCTACCCCAAATCACATAAAAAGTTGAGAAGTCAGGTATGTTGGGAGCAACATATATCCAGCAAAAAGTTGTAAAAATTAACAGATACAGAGTACCCAGCATGCTCATGGTGAACCAGAACTCTTAGGATTGTGTAAGGGGCTATAAAGGACCAAAAAGCCCTCTTACTAAAAAAACTATTGAACCAGTTGTAAAAAGTGATCATACCAGCTGTGAAAATCAATATGTGTGAGACCAGCTATAAAAAGCTTGTCATTGGTTCTTTTACATAAAACAAGATTATTCTAAAGTTTTTTCATGAAATGTGTGTGGATTTTCTGTTAACCGTCCCTTTAAATTAAATACAATCTGAGGAAAGACAGCATCATCTGCATCAAAATCACACTGAATTTGCATCCGAGCATCTTCTTGCCAAAGCATTAGAGAGCCATTTTCAGAGGAAAATAAAAGAGTGCCACTTTCTTCTATTATCTTTGGATAATCCTATAATTATCACGGCTGATTAACCATATAACTGTAAACTAACAAGGTACTTTTTTCTAGAAATGCATTGTACTGGGAATGAAGAAGAAGCTGAACAGTGCCTTGCTCATCTCCTGGAGAGATACAGGCCTGGTGTCAGCAAAGCCAAGGAGATTAGGAAGATGCTACCAGGGATTTCAATAAACATTTTTTTTTTTTTGCACACTCGTTTAAAGTGGAATCATAGTATGTTTTTATTAAGTACACATTTTGACTTAATGTGGAAATTGTTATTTTTAGGCAATTACCCTATTTCTTATACAGTAATTGAAAGTAGGAGGCACCAAACTATAATAATACGGTAATCATTTCCAAGCAATCCACTGTATGCCTATCTATTCTTCCATCCCACACATGCCCCCACCTGCCCAGTCCCGCTTTGATTAGTACCCTTGGTAGTGATTAGCTGCGGCCCACTCTAATTGGTTAGCCTGGTGCTCATTGGTTTGGCAGGTTCTAATTGACCTCCGTGATAAATGAAGTAATACAGACAAATGCCTCCACTAATATTTCCTACGGTAAGTAATGTCAATAAAGCTGTATACCTAAAATATCTATTTTGCCTCTCTTCTTAGTTACAGGGTAGCAGCATCCATTTGTTTACATTTAGTTGGCTCACTGCCAAGTCACTGCCCACTGCTCTGAAGCTGCACTTCCCTGTCTTCCTCTTTGTATTGCCTTCCTTTTATTCAGAGTAACATAAACATATTACTTGACTAAAATACAAAGTATGAGACCTTTCCTGCAGATCACATCACAACAACAGCTGCAGGAGTGTGGTTTTGTGTGCTAAACCACTGCATGGTTTAAAACATGTGTTTTGCCCTTTTAAAAACTACTTTCTCAAAACTATAAGGTCTTTTCATTTCTTTTTACATTTCCCAGGTTAGCCTTAGTTACATAGTTACATAGTTATTTTGGTTGAAAAAAGACATACGTCCATCGAGTTCAACCAGTACAAAGTACAACTCCAGCCTGCTCCCTCACATATCCCTGTTGATCCAGAGGAAGGCGAAAAAACCCCCACAAGGCATGGTCCAATTAGCCCCAAAAGGGAAAAATTCCTTCCCGACTCCAGATGGCAATCAGATAAAATCCCTGGATCAACATCATTAGGCATAACCTAGTAATTGTAGCCATGGATGTCTTTCAACGCAAGGAAAGCATCTAAGCCCCCTTTAAATGCAGGTATAGAGTTTGTCATAACGACTTCCTGTGGCAATGCATTCCACATCTTAATCACTCTTACTGTAAAGAACCCTTTCCTTAATAAATGGCTAAACCGTTTTTCCTCCATGCGCAGATCATGTCCTCTAGTCCTTTGAGAAGGCCTAGGGACAAAAAGCTCATTCGCCAAGCTATTATATTGCCCTCTGATGTATTTATACATGTTAATTAGATCTCCTCTAAGGCGTCTTTTCTCTAGACTAACAGACATAAAACAATTGGTGTCAATCTCATGTTAAAGGGGCTTTGCAATCAACCCTCGAAAACAGGTCCCATAGGCTTTAATGCAAATGCACAAATTGGAAAATATTGACTGCAATTTTGTGAACAATTGTTTCAAATGGATATTATGATTTAATCGGATGATCAATTGTCCAGAGAATTGTATCGTTAATGGCCACCTTAAGGCAGCCTTTACACTGGCAATTTTCTGCCTTTCCAGACTAATCATTTTTGTTCTTTGAATTTTTTTTCTTCCTTAGATTTTGCATTTTGTGCATGTTTTTAATGTGATTCTTTATAATGCAATTTATCCGTGCATACCAATAATGCTAATTTACATGGGAATGTTTCTAATGAACTTCAAAATCAGATGTGGTTTTCATGTAACTAATGTGATTGCTGTGTGTTTCAATTGGCTTACTGTGAGAAAGTGCGGAAAGGCCGCCGCGAGTACTCAGAGTAGGGCGGCTGATTCCGCGTCCAACATGGCAGCTTGCGCGCATGGGCCTGCATCCACCAGCCTGACGGAGCGCGAAGAAACCGCCGCATGCCCAGTGAACAGGGCGGCGGATTCCGCGTCCGACGCGGCGGTTTGCACGCATGGGCCTACCACTAGCAGTATGGCTGAACGCGGGGAAACCGCCGCATGCTCTGACAGCGGTGCGGCTGGCCCCGCGTTCAAACCAGCAGACACATTACAACACATGTCTGGTGTGGCTGGGACTGATGGTCCGCACGGGTTCAGAGGGACGCGCGTGCGCGCTGAGAGGCAGAGCCTTTATGACAGTCAGAAGGGTGTCAGCTGATCCAGCCGATCAGCTGACAATTCTATCAGGTTTCATTGGTCCAGCACTTAGGGGAGGCGCCGGAGAGCGCTTGTGTATATATACTGGGTGCTGGTCATTTCTCTGGTGTCTGGCGTTGTGATCACTGCATGGTGGCACTCAGACCTTGTCAGTATCTGTGATATTTTCTGTGTTATTACTTCAGACTGGTTCAGGGGTGTTGATGATCAGGGAGCTCACACCCAAGACTGGGGAGCTGTGTTGCCATTCTGTTGTGCTTCAGACTAGTTCCAGGGTGTTGATGATCAGGGAGCTCACACCCAAGACTGGAGAACTGTGTTGTCACTCTGTTGTATATCAGACTGGTTCCAGGGTGTTGATGATCACGGAGCTCACACCTAAGACTGGGCATTGTTATTATCTGTTGTGACTTTCTGCTTTCCTGACCACTCTCTTGATCTCTGATTTGGTACTTCGCTATATCTGATACTCTGTTGCTGAACTCTGCTTGTCTTAAGATTCCGAATCTGTCTCCTGTCTCTGTATCTGATCTGCCTGTCTGTCTGTTGCCGACCTGGCCTGTCCGACCTCGAGAACTATCTACCCTGTTTGGAGATAGTTCACAGACCTGTCAGTGACACTTCTCCATTGGTGTCACTCACTCTCTGATCCTTCCCACTCTCAGCCTGGGGAGCATTAGACCATTGGAAGGAACCGTTTCTTACTGCCTTGCACCCTCTATACGGGTGCTCTCCTCAAAGTATTACAGTTGCACCAAACACTCATATTACTCAGGTGTCCAGAGGTTAGAAATATATCTGATTATCGGTGATACTGCAGATCATCAATAATCGGGTATATATCTGTATTTTCGGTGATACTGCAGATCACCGATGATCAGATCCTCTCTGTGTTACACCGATCGTTACACTTACATTGATACATGATTAGCATGTCTGTCTTGCAAAAAAAAAAAGACAGAAAAAAGATCATACATGCCAGCCTAATTTTCTGCTGAAAACTTGCATTTGAAAAATTGCATTATGACAAATGTGATCCTATTGAAATGCATTAGGAGAATGCAAATTTGCATAAAAGCAAATTGCATGACTATTCTGTTAAGGTGACACTGAAGAGGAAAAAAAGTATGATATAATGAATTAAATCGAGCATTAGTAGCAGTGAAAATAGTCTAATATTTTTATTTTCATATATATTTCTTTTTTTTTTTTTTTTTTAACATTGCATAATTCTGTTTTACTTGTGTAACGATTGGTGTCAGCAAGAACAGATTTTCTGATTATTGGTGATCTGCAGTATCACCAATAATACAGATACTATACCTGATTATGTAGTGATCTGCAGAATCACCAATAATGCAAGTATAGCGATACACAGGACAACCAGATGTCAAGATAGGTGTTTGGTGCAACAGTAATACAGATAGAGATACCAACTCCCCCAGAGAAGCTGGTAGAGGGAGATATCTCTATAGAACACAGGGATCACCACTCCAGCAAGCTGGAGATGCAGATGAACTAGTAATCAGTTCACCCGAGGAGCGGGTGGTGCACAGTAAGACAACGTATACTGATCACCCGTGGAGCGGGTGATTCAGACTGTACTGCAGCAGGTGATCACCTGAGGAGCAGGAGATCAAGACTGTACTGCAACTCCTAATCACCTGAGGAGCAGGTGATGAGGACAGTACCGTAGTTACTAGTCACCTGAGGAGCAGGTGATTAAGACTGTACTGCAGCTACTGGTCACCTGAGGAGCAGGTGATTAAGACTGTACTGCAGCTACTGATCACCTGACGAGTAGGTGATTAAGCTGTACAGAGAATCCCTCACCAGGGACTAGGCTCACTGGTGAGGGCAGGAGAGTCAGACAAGCAGATTCGGCAACAAACGGACAGATACGGTACAAAGACAGAAGGCTTAAATCAGAGTAGTGTTCAGGCTGAGTCGGCAACAGGATCAGATAGGCAGAAGCACAGAATCAGTAAGCAGAAGAGTAGTCAAGGCTAGCAGAAGGTCATAACAAATAATAAAATTCAATTAGTATTTTAGCTATCACCAGAATCTGACTAAGTGTGGATCCCCACCTCCTGCTGGTTCTAGCACACTTTGGGATCTGACTAAGGTCTGAGTGCTAACACGTAGCATTTGCAACAGCAGACGAGGAGCCACTGACAGGCAGGTCCTATATATACTGAGAGCGCCCCACAGCGCCGCCCCAGTCACTCAACCAATCAGGAGCACTGCTGGAGTCAGCTGACCGACCGATCAGCTATCTCCCCTTCTATTCACATAAAGGTCCTGTCGCCTGGCACGCGTAGCCCTCAGTCTATGTGCAACTGATGGACCAGGCAAAACTCCACCATGTAACTGCGCGGCAAAGGCTGCCGGCTGAGACGCGGAGACAGCCGCCATGCCGCTTACCGCTGCGGCGGCATCTCCGCTATCTATTACAATTTGCAATTACAAGCCACACTGTGCATTTTAAACTACAAAACAAGCAGAGCTAATGACCCTTTCAACTTTCCTGCAGTAAAACTCGTATCTAAATCTGTCCCTGACTGTTTCTTTGATGTACTATAAGTTCTTCAGAAAACAGCGACTCAGAGACGCTGTTTTGCATAGATACCAACTAAAGTTTCTTAACTTTTTCTGTACTAGAAACAATATTAGAATCATTTCTGTGCTCTTAATGCTCCGTTTCTTAGCTGTACTACACATACAATTCATTATATCATATGTTTATTTTCGCTTCAGATTCCCTTTAAAATGGTCTGAAAGTCAGCATTTCTACTTTGCTCGAAAAGATTCCTCACAGCTTGAAAGCTACTATCCCACAATTATTTTTTTTTTAGCAGAACATCACTGAAATGGTTAAACAAAGAACTCTGTCAGCTTCAAATCCGCATCCAAACTGGAGATAACAGTATCTTTGTTTGCATTCCATAGTTGATACATGTGTGTAAACACAGTGTGACAAGTGAAAAGGAGCTCTCTGTGAAGCTCTCTGTGCTTCAAGCACACAAACAGCTCAGAACAGCTAATTAGAAGGTGTAAATATATAATAAAAAACAATTTGAATAAAATGCAATGGGCATAAAATGCAATGGGTTTCAAGGCAAGATAAACTACACTTTGGAAACTTGTAATTTGTAAATAGACAATATTACTGATGCACAAAAGCAAATATGATAACTGTATGAGTAGTAAAAAGTAGGAAAACACATTTTTATTGAATGTTATGTCGGAGTTTCAGACCACTTTAAGTATGAAAGTGGTTTAATACAGGCAGAAATGTCTTCTAGCCCAGTACTTAGTAATATAAATGCTAAAGCAAATATATAAGGGGTTGTCATTCTGTTACGCAGCTAGTTAAGTTGTTTACAGTCTGTATGTTCCTTGCATGTATCTTAATGGTCATTTAATAGCAGGGTTGCCTAATAACTAACAGTTGTTCTCATAGAAACATTGTATATTGCGAGACATATATGCCCTAAATTAGACTCAGATTCTCAAGCTCGACTGCTTTCAATTTATTGTGTATCCTGTTTACTTTCTGTATCACTGCTGTATCACTGTCTTCCAGTCCGTTTGTTTGATGCAGAAGCTTTTGGAGTCATAGGCCGCTAGTGTTTTTATTATTGAACACAGGGCACCTGCTGTTATCTACACAGCTGTAATGAAAGCAATCATGTAGCTATTAAGTATGTTCCTATAGATTCTGTAGCATCATATGAAAAGGAATACTTAAGAATAGGTAGTGCCAAATATTGGGCCTTTGCGACCCTTCAGATTCAAGCAGCCATTAAAGCCAAACCCAATAAGGTTTACTATTTATCTTCATGTACGTTCCCTATGTTTTTAGTTCCTGGTCATGAGTACCCTACATGGAACACTCCTTACTAAGTGGTGGAACATTTGCAACTGTGCCCAGATTTTGAGATTTTGTCTTACAGATCAGCAAAAAAATCTGAAGGCAAACCTAAGAGCTAGGAAAAATAATAAAAAAAAAAAAAAAAAAATATATATATATATATATATATATATATATATATATATATATATATATATATGTATATGTATATATATATATATATATATATATATATATATATATATATATATATATAAGTTGATGGCCTGGCATTGCCCGGGTATGTATTTGGCTGGTGTTGGCTTTGCCGACTTTTTCTAACCCTAACACACAATTACTTAATTACTTAAAGGGATACTGTAGGGGGGGTCGGGGGAAAATGAGCTGAACTTACCCGGGGCTTCTAACGGTCCCCCGCAGACATCCTGTGTTGGCGCAGCCACTCACCGATGCTCCGGCCCCGCCTCCGGTTCACTTCTGGAATTTCAGACTTTAAAGTCAGAAAACCACTGCGCCTGCGTTGCCGTGTCCTCGATCCCACTGATGTCATCAAGAGCGCACAGCGCAGGCCCAGTATGGTCTGTGTCTGCGCAGTACACTCCTGGTGACATCAGCGGGAGCGAGGACATGGCAACGCAGGCGCAGTGATTTTCTGACTTTAAAGTCAGAAATTCCAGAAGTGAACTGGAGGCGGGGCCAGAGCATCGGTGAGTGCCCCAACACAGGATTACTGCGGGGGACCATTAGAAGCCCCGGGTAAGTTTAGCTCATTTTCCCCCGACCCCCCTACAGTATCCCTTTAATGACCTAGTTGTTTGTGAGCTTTGCGGTATTTGGCATCAATAATTTGCATTGAAATTAAACAAATCTGATTGGCTGTGGCTCCACCCCCTTTTCTAAATTTTAACCCCAGTCACCCAATGACCAACTGTACCAGGTTGGAGGGCTTGTGCCATGAACAGTGCAAGAATGGCAACAATTAAATATACTCCTTGAAAATCAATAGGTGAATTTTGATTGGCTTTTGTAGGCTACACCCACTTTTCTGAATCCCAGTCACCCAGTGACCAACTGTGCAAAGTTTGAAAACTCTACCATTAACAGTGTAAGAATGGCTGCAGTTTACATTTTCCCTGTGAAATTTGTATTTATCTCCCCCCACTGATGATCCGGCATTGCCCAGGTATGTATTTGGCTGGTGTTGGCTGCAACCCCTTTTTCTAACACTGACACACAATTACTCAATTACCAAGTTTGCGAGCTTTGCGGTCTTTGGCATCAATAATTTGCATTGCAATGAAATAAATCTGATTGGCTCTTTGAACCCTTTGAACCCCAGTCACCCAATGACCAACAGAATGGCAGCAATTAAATATTTCCCTTGAAAATCAATAGGTGAATTTTAATTGGCTTTTGTAGGCTCACTTTTCTGGATATTAATACCAGTCACCCAGTGACCAACTGTGCAAAGTTTAAGAACCCTCCCATTAACAGTGTAAAAATGGCTGCAGTTTACATTTTCCCAGTGAAATCTGTATTTGTCTCCGCCACTTTTTGGTTATGCGGATAAAATGTAACCTATATGTTATTCCAGGTAATGTACTATGTGTGTGCCAAATTTCTTTCAAATCCGTTCAGCATGCCACTTTTCACCTAGCCAGTGAATCAGGATAATCCGCAAATCCAATTGACAGTTTCATCTGTGCGGTGGCCAAGCATTACAGTAGTAGCTATTCACCTAAGCATTGCGTCTATGTGCCAGGTGATGGGAAGTGAGGTTTTGTGACATAGAGCTGTCTTTAAGCACCTTGTCACTGGTCCCCAGGAGATCTATCACTTCCACTGCTGTCACCTAGCATACACCGCCAGCCATCACTAAAACTACAAAGCTCCCTGGCACTTCCCTGATGTCCACCATTACAAGCTCTCCTTGCACCTTTGCTCCCCACTCCTCCCTTTCACTCTTTGCATACTCACAGGGACTGTCACTCTCTGCAGCGTCCTCTTTAAATATAAAGGGAGAGGGGAAATAATGCCAAGATTCATAAAAAAATAAAAGAAAAAAGTATGCAGCCCTCTCTAGAGATGGCTTGAACCTCCGATTATCGGTTCGCGACCTCGAACGTGAACCTCCGCAAAAAGTTTGGTTTGCGCGAACTTCCGCGAACCGCAATAGACTTCAATGGGGAGGCGAACTTAGAAAATTAGAAACATTTATGCTGGCCACATAAGTGATGGAAAAGATGTTTCAAGGGGTCTAACATTTGAGTTTTTGCATGGCAGAGTGGGATACACGCCAAAAGTCCCAGGGAAAAATCTGTATTTAATGCAAAGCAGCGTTTTAAGGCCAGAAATCAGATTGCATGCTAAATTGGAGGCCTAAAGTGCTTTCAAACATCTTGCATGTGTACACATCAATCAGGGAGTGTAATTATATTACTGCTTCACACTGACAGACCAAACTCACTGTGTAACGCACCGCACACAGTTGTTTGTGTAGTGACGGCCGTGCTGGACTGGTGCACACCATGGTGAGAGTGCAGGCCATGGCGGTTTTTAAGCCCATATAGTCACTGGGCTGAGGTAGCTCAATGACAGAACAACAGTGACTGCCCAGCTGATCGAATTTGGTCAGTACACAATGAAGCAACGATCTTACTATCTTGGGTGTGCCCCCCCCCCCCACGAGACACTCATATAGCCGTCGGTCATTGCTTCATTGTGATACGCAAGCCCCTTCACCGCGGCAAGGTAATGATCACGAAGGGGAATTGACACATGTACATGCCTTTTGTTTTGTTGTTGCAGCCGCAGTCTTAGTCATGGGGCAGGCAGTCACACGGCGTGCAGGCAGAGATGCTGTGTGCGGGGACTGACTTAGTCTTTGGGCGGACAGTAGCCCTCCGGAATCCATGCCTCATTCATTTTGATAAAGGTGAGGTACTGAACACTTTTGTGACTTAGGCGACTTCTCTTCTCAGTGACAATGCCTCCAGCTGCGCTGAAGATCCTTCTGACAGGAAGCTTGAGGCAGGGCAACACAGAAGTTTGATGGCAAATTGTGACAGCTCTGGCCACAGGTCAAGCCTGCGCACCCATAATTGCTAGGATGACAGTTCAGTTCTAATACTGCATTGCTAGGCAATGGTAGAGTGATACATTTGTACAGCATTAGGGCCCTAAACTGTCACCCAACCAATCTCATCCAATCACTACAGGCAGAAGTCATTGGAGGTGTGTGCACATCTTAAAGCAAAGTACACATAACACGTAAGGGTTCATAGTATAAGAAGGGGTTAACATTTCATTAAAAAAAAAAAAAAAAAACACACTTTTTACTCTGACACAATTGCCGCTCTTATAAACCTTTTTTTTTACTTTTTAAACTTAAACAAAAACTTGAATGAGTTCCACTATTTGCTACAGCAGTGTTCATTTATTTATAAACAAGTGCATGCACACGTACATGTTTGGCATTGATGGGGCACACGCATACACACACATGAGCACCAGGTGGGTTTTAATGCAGGACGTGAGTTTTTCATCCTGAGATCTACAAAAGGGATTTTTAGGATGTGAAGTCTTGAGTGGTTAAAAATGAAAACATTTTAGGATGACTAATGCTTAAAATAACTATGAATTGTGCATATTATGTAACTCTTGTATTAATTGAAGCGTAATAAAAATTATTATAAAAAAAAAACAAATATGTATTTAAGTATTTAAATAGGTCTATTTGGACAACTGCCTATACACATTTAATGTTCACTGCATACATCAAAGTGGTGGAGCTTTCGCTAGCTATAGAGCCCAGATTGAGCTACACAACTCGGAATTGCTCTACTTCTCTGTCACCACAACAAATTAAGAACACTCCCATCAAGTGTATCACAGAATGGTGTACCTCTCCCAATATTTCAAACAGACTCTGTGGAGTGCGTATTTTATAATAACTGAAACTAGTGACTTGTTGCCATGCAACCTAATTTGTTGGGAAATCTTCTACCAGGTTTTTGTTTTCATTACAGAATTGTATCAGTTTTTTGCTCCTCTGTGCCAACTTCTACCAGCACCAAGATGAAATTGAGCATATATTTGCAAATTTTTGAAAAGGGAAATCCATACAACGGCAATAGGAAGTCTCAATATGATAATCATATAGTGGAAGTCTGAATATGAAAATCAAAGGGAAACTCATGTAATGGCATTAGTAAGTCTCAATACGGAAATCACATAGTGGAAGCCTCCAGGAGCCCATATTTCCTTGTAATGCCCCTAATCTCCACTTTGTGATGGGGAGGGGGGTTAGACCCCACGGGGGGTTAAGGATTAGGCACCACCAGGGGAGGAATAGGGGTTGGGCATTGGTTGAGTGAGGGTTTAGGGTTAGGCATGAGTAGAGGTAGGGTTCTGTGTGAGAGTAGGGTTAGGTCATATTAATAAAATATCAGTACAGATTACTATCGGAATTAAGTAGTAGAATATTGTTAATTTTACCAATAGTCTAGTAGCAGCAATATATCCAGCGCCCCTTTTTGTAAGCGCCTTTCTTACATGTACAGCTGTATTCAACTGTGTCTCGTGACTACTTAGAATAACGAAGGTCTTCTCATGGACTGCACTGAATATGTGAGACAGAATACTATTTATATACAGATATATTTCTCAGTCCTCTTATGTAGAAAAACAAAGCTCCTCTTTGCTCAGGGACTACATAGACTGCACTGGAAATAGACTATTCCATCTAGCTGAATAGCAGCACAATTGAAGTTATGTTTATTCTTCCAATGTCATGAATTGCAAAAAAGCTGAAAAATGGCAAGTATAAAACTAGCACAAAACAGCAAGATTTATATTATAATTTGATTTCTCACCACACTGAAAGATAAACCGTGAATTATGTTTTAATTCATCAGAATACAAAGCATGTCATTTGCTATTTTGGCATGGATATGTTGCATAAAGCATAGTGAAGAACAGTCTTTTTAAAATGTATGAAAAAAATAAATATGTCTTGTTTTTCCGTCCTTCTTTCTGCAGTGTTTGCCAGAGTTCAGCAGATATCTCTGCAGCATTAGTCACTACATTCCACAGCCAATTATTATCATTTGTTTTTGTAATAAATAGCAGTTCTGCAAACGGCTTAAGAGAGAAAAAAAAGAGAAAACAAATAATATTGTTCTATTTTTGCTGTAATCACTAGTTATATGCTACCTACATTAACCAGCTGAGCGGTCTGGACGAGCTCAGCTCGTCCAACACCGCCAGCGGCTGCCGCTCAGGCCCTGCTGGGCCGATTTTGATGAAATAAAAAGCAGCACACGCAGCCGGCACTTTGCCAGCCGCGTGTGCTGCCTGATCGCCGCCGCTCTGCGGCGATTCGCCGCGAGCAGCGGCGAAAGAGGGCCCCCCTAGCCGCCTGAGCCCTGCGCAGCCGGAACAAAAAGTTCCGGCCAGCGCTAAGGGCTGGATCGGAGGCGGCTGACGTCAGGACGTCGGCTGACGTCGATGACGTCACTCCGCTCGTCGCTATGGCGACGATATAAGCAAAACAAGGAAGGCCGCTCATTGCGGCCTTCCTTGTTTATTATGGGCGCCGGAGGCGATCGGAAGATCGCCTCCGGAGCGCCCTCTAGTGGGCTTTCATGCAGCCAACTTTCAGTTGGCTGCATGAAATAGTTTTTTTTTTATTTAAAAAAAACCCTCCCGCAGCCACCCTGGCGATTTAATCAGAACGCCAGGGTGGTTAAGAAGGTCAGAGAATGTTTGGAATTATTATATAAAGATGTTTTTAAGAATGGCCCATATGACCTTCAGCTGTTCTTTATGAAGTTTTGATTACTGCGATGTGTATTACGGTTCAAGATACCCGTGAACCTTGAAGCTTTAAAGTTAGTACAAGCATCTAGTGGGAAAGTATTTTTTTTTTTGTATGCCGCATTACAGTGACCGGTTCTGTTCATGTCAACTGCTTAAAGCGAAACTCTGCTATTGCTAGAAAAATGGCAATTCCATGTAACTGGTAGCAGGAAATTTGGGCGCCCGTGGCTAATGGGTGATTTGGGTGACCCATAGGCACTAATTCAAATATCGTTAGTATGGCGCCTAAAGCAGAAATATAAAAAACAGCCCAATAAATATAGATTTCAACATTAGAACAGAAGTTTTTGAAATATGTTATGGTTTTGAAACTTGCAACATTATAGTAATATTATTTTGTTTGTATGTACAACTTTTATTCTATCAAATATTTTATTATTTGTATGTACAAATTTTATGTTCTCAAATATGTCGTCAATTGTACGTACACAGTTTATGTTTCTAAGGGTGTTTGCGCAGGGGGAAATGATTAGGCTTAGGAGTCAGGAAGGGTGTGTGTGTGGGGAGTGGTGGTTGGGGTTAGGCACCATCGGGAGGTAGGGGTCTTAGGGTTAGGCACCATAAGGGGAGTCGTATAATCAGTAGAAGAGAGTTCAGGAAAAGGCCAGCACCCATTGAGCTGATGCACTATATCTGGGTTCCCAAAGTCACCTTGGTGCTCACAGCATGAGATTTACATAAAGTAGAAGGTTTTTCACTCCCTATGTATGCCTGTAATGTCTGACCTGTACCTGTGGAAATAAACCTTAAGCATTCAGCTTGAGTGCCCAGCGCTGTTCTTCCTACTACTTTACCATCAGGGGAGTCTTAGGGTTAGGCACAATCAGGGGGGTCTTAGGGTTGGACACCACCAGGGGAGTTCTTAGAGTTAGGCACCACCAGGGGGGTTTCAAGGGTTAGACACCACCAGGGGAGGTTTTAGGGTTAGGCACCACCTGGGGGGGTTAGGGTTAGGCATAGGTAGGGGAGGGTAATATGTGAGACTAGGGTTAAGTTAAGCTGTAGTAAAATATCAGTAATATTTTGTACTGTTCCATTATCATTAGTAACAACTTTCATACGGCAATATTATCATGATCGATACTTCTCGTTTCCGTTTTCAGCTTTACCCTGCACCCAGTTCAAAATGGTCTTCATCGTTTATAAAGGTTTCGGCTTCATTCCGCACCCATTTTTCCTTGCCCATCTATTTCATGCACACATGTAGCTTGCCCTAACACTCTAAACTAAATCACCTGAGTGTTAGAAAGGTGGCTTATTGCCTCAGTGTCTCACTAAGATATATTAGATTATTTTATTTTATTTTAACATCTTTGTTAAATGTAAAGTCGTCTTCCTAAATTGGTGCCAAAAGTGAACTGATAGTTCTTTATTTAACTAAAACATTTTTGAGTTTCCGTATTTGTATAGACATTGGGCTTGATTCAAAAAAGGGTGCTAACACAGTTAGCACGCCTAAAAGCTTTGGACGTGCAAACTAGGATGCTAAGTAGTTTGCATGTCCAAAGCTGTTACTGATTGTGTGCTAAGTTGGTGTGCCCGAAACGTCGCACCGTTCGCATGTAAAATAACTTTTCAGGCTATTTTGCGCGCGAACGGTGCGACGTTTCAGAAACATGTATCTCTAACGAGAGAAAATATAGTGATGACTGCTGTCCCCTGTCCTGACATAAAATACAATATTGCGCAGGCATAGAGTAGACATGCAGGGCTTGCAGGTAGCCGCCCAGAATACTGTGATGCAAATGACGTGCGCCAATAGGAGCGCACGTACTCCAGCATCAGGAAGCGCGGCCACGCTGAATGTACTGAGAAGACAGGGGATATTTAAAGTTATGAGTCAGCTCAATCTAATAGCCTCCCTCAAAAGCAGCCGTCAGCTGCGATCTCGTAAGGCATTCTCCCGGGCTCCCCGCTCGATCATCCTAATAGTAAGCGGATACTTTCCATGCACTAGTCCACATTGTGTATTTGACACGTGTACTGCACAGGGGCACATATTTGTACACAATTTAGGCGCCCATCATTGATATGATTATGTACTATGCACTTTATATTTATTTTTTGCTTATGTAGTTGTGAAGTTTATGGTTGTTTATGTATTGCTGCCGTGGCTGGATGTGTGCATGGGCATACCCACAGATTTCTGGTGGGTGTGGGCATGCACACTCCAGACTGCTGTATATATTTGCATTTGATGTGTTTTTGATTGCAGCTTTGTGATTACTTTGCACGCATTTGCACATCGGTGTGTATGCACACGCCCACTCCCTTGGATGGTGGGGGCGTTGGCATGCACACAAATCTATTTGCCCAGTTCACTCAGGTTTACAGCATGGAGCACTTTTGTTATTGATATAGGTATATAACTTTTTAGGCTGACCTTTTCACTTTGTGTCATTCTTACGATTGGTGATGAGATAGAATATAATACTATATATATATATATATATATATATATATATGTATATAGACATGTAATTGTCATGTAGTCCTACTTACAGAGGGAGTGATACAATTACAATTGGTCTCATCTGGGAGATTTTAAAATTTTTATTTGTTTTTATGCTTAGTATGAGCTTTCAATAAAATTAAGTTTTTTATTGGAGATTACTGTGTCATGATACATTTACTCTAACTATAGAGTTCTACAGGCATTATGTGGCTTTTGTTCTTTCTTTTGGGGTTCACGCCCACCGGTGCAATGTTGTGCAGCGCTAGGCTTTGCGCGTGCAAATGCTTGCGTGCATATTAGCGCGTGAAGTGCCAGTTTTCGCGTTCTAAGTACCTTTTTACTGGCGTGCTAACACTTAGCACCCTTTAGTGAATCGAGGCCATTTTGAGGTACAATCAAATTGCATTTCTCCACATGAGTAGCGTTGGCACCTTTGATGCTATTCAAGTCTGTACGACTGACAAAGGAATGTTTACTCAGCATCAACTGTGAACTAATCCTACATAGGGGAATGACATAGTGAACACCTAGTTTGATAATTGCAATTATTGCTTTCAAAGAATGGGTGGGATATTTTGTTACCCTCTTTTAGAAAAAGGTAAGCCTGATTGGATCTGCACTACTGCCCCGTCACAAGACCTCTGTACCTGCGCAGTAGCATCCAATGGGCTCAGCTTTTTTTCTGCCAATGCCGAGAGATTCCATGCCACTGGGCAAGCAGAATGCAACTGTGTGCCCGTGATATTTGAGGGTCTCAGAGCAATGACCTGGCAGAGGTGGACTCCTGAATCAAATATCAAAATTGTTACGTTGCAAACCTCACAGGTTTGCTTCAAGTTCTGTTCAGTAAAGTTAATCTTTGGCTCTTATACAGACACTATGGGCCATATGCAATTCACTTTTTCACCTGAGTTTTCTCCTAGGTGATATTTTTTTAAACTTGTCAATAAAATGCATTTTAAGCCCCCAGAAGGCAAGAAAATGCTCAAAATAATTTTGTTAGTACTTTCCCCCCAACATTTTGGTACTTTTTTTGTTTGAAAAGTACTGGAAAGCTATATAAAATCAAAGATAAAAATTATCTCCTAGGAGAAAACTCAGGTGAAAAAGTGAATTGCATATGGCCCCATATGTTAGAACATCCTTCCTTTCATTCTAAACTCCATAGAAACTAAAAACAAACAATGCAAATACTATGAGTGATCATTGTAATAAATTATAGATGTCTTCACATGTTCCATTTTACATTCAGTAGCTTGATTTGAACATGTGGGCTGCATTTCCTAAAAGCTGATGAAATTCACATGTTATGCTTTTAAATCAGGCTGCTTCTGCATAGTTGTTTTAGCAAAGTGTTTTAAAGTCTTGTCTCTGTGAGGGAGTGTATTATGTCTGACAAGGATCTGCAGAAATGTGATTTGAAGGCATGAAATGTGGCTACAGCGCGTGGCTCTCTTGAAGAAATAGATTTTCCTTAACCAGTTCGCATTCAGTCGTTTTTCGCTTCATGCATCCGAACAATGTTCACCTCCCATTCATTAGCCTATAACTTTATTACTACTTATCACAATGAACTGATCTATATCTTGTTTTTTCCGCCACCAATTAGGCTTTCTTTGGGGGGTACATTTTACTAAGAGCCACTTTACTGTAAATGCATTTTAAAAGGAAGAATAAGAAGAAAACGGAAACAAATCATTATTTCTCACTTTTCGGCAATTATAGTTTTAAAATAATACATGCCTCCATAATTAAAACCCACGTATTGTATATGCCCATTTGTCCCGTTTATTACACCATTTAAATTATGTCCCTATCACAATGTATGGCGACAATATTTTATTTGGAAATAAAAGTGCATTTTTTCCGTTTTGCATTCATCACTATTTACAAGCTTATAATAAAAAAAAAAGAAATATTTCATCTTTACATAGATATTTAAAAAGTTTATACCCTTAGGTAAATATTTTTTTTTTTTTTTTTTTTTTATTGTAATGTTTTTTTTTTAATTAAACATTTTATGTGGGTATTTTTGGGAGGGTGGGATTGAAATTGTATTTTTTTTGTAAATATATGTGTATTTTTATTTTTATTTAACATTTAGATGTAGTTTACTTTTTGGCCACAAGATGGCAGCCATGAGTTGTTTACAGTGACGTCACTCTAAGCGTACCACGTACGCTTAGAGCGACATAGGAAGCAGAAAAAGCGTAGCTTCCGAGAGAAGCTGTCGCTTTTTCTGCGGGGGAGAGGAATCAGTGATCGGGCACCGTTGCCCGATTCACTGATTCACTGGCTAACAAACCGCCGGCCGGGAGCGCGCGTGCACGCGCGCGATCGGCCGCGTGGACGCGCAGGAGCGCACATGGCTTCCTGGACGTGAGTTTCACGTCCAGGAATGTCAAATAGTTAAACCGAAACCCAAAAGAATTTGTCTTATACAGCTTCGGTGAATGGCAACTGGCAGAGATAATTCCATTCTTTATGCTGAGGCCATTTTTTTTTTTATTTTTATTTTTTTTATACGTAGGTTCCTAGTATGCTTCATACAATGAAACACTCTCCAGTCAAAAAATTTAACTAAAATAGAACTTTGGGTTTACAGGTAAAAAAACAAAAACCAAATCTGCTAAATAATAACTGCTTTTAACACACAGTCTGTAACAAAAATGTAAAATAAACCCCCCAGTGTCCCTGGAACATGGTAAAATTAATGTTTACCATGATGCAGTGTGCCCTCATGAAAGTATATTTCTAAAAGGTCCAGAAAAGTGGTCACATAAGTTTGGACGCAGAGCACACTTAGTAAATTTCTTTAGTGGTGGTCCCAGCACCCAATGTTTTATTGGGAACTTTGGAGTCTAAATATAATATTATAGCTGCTATTAGCTGCATTTTACATTGGCACCTATAGTGGTGCCCATTATTGGTTGGTATAGATAGGGGTGGGTTAGTGTTAGGAGTAGGTGGGGGGTTGTTAGGATTAGGCATAGATGTGAGAGGGTTAGGGTCATGAGTAGTTGAGGAATGGTTAGGGTTAGAAGTAGTTGGATGGTGGCCAGAGTGGGATATTGATGGTTAGGTTAGGAAGGTTCAAGTGAGAGTTAGTCTACAATGGCTGATAGTACAATATCAGTATAATTACTGATATTCGGCTATAGTGAATAATAGAATATTGGTAAATTACCAATTTTCTATTAGGGCCTGAGCCCACAAACGCATTTGTGCACAGTTGTGTCTGGTTTTCAGCAACACATCAATGTTACAGATGCTGAAAAGGGGACAGAGGCAGACACAACTGCATTAGTGGGCTCAGGCCCTTACTGCTTTTCTGCTATAGTGGATTATAAAATATCATTAAATTACCAATATTACCTCTCCCTACTGTCACACAGAACCCTCCCTTGTTGGTGACTAACCTTAGCCCCCCCCCCCATGGTGCCTAACCTTAACCCTCCACATCCCGGGTGCTGCCTAACCTTTACTTCCCACAGTGGTGCCTAACCTTAAACAACCCCCAGGGGTGTGACTAATCTTGAGCCTCCATTTTGTCTGTGTAATAAATTATAATAATAAATAATAAATATTAATAATAATAATAAATTATAATATGAGCGTTTATAATTGTATACATAAAAAATGATAATTTAAGAGTCAAAACATAAAAATAAACTTTATATATACAGTTGTGTTCAAAATTATTCAACCCCCACTGAAATTGAGTGTTTTGGCCAGTTTGACATTGATTTTGATCATTTTAGTCATCTTGTTTTAAGACTTTTTGCTATTAGGTCACAAGGTACTGTGACCATGAGCTAAGGCACACTGAAGTCTTCTTGCATGGGTGCTTCTCCATCTTTGTGACTAGTCATCTTGTTTACAATTAAATCAAAGAGGCACTTGTAAGTCAAACAAATATAACATAACATTTATAATGAAATAACCACAAATGTATTTTCTGTGCTCACATTATTATCAGTTTTATTCAACCCCCAACGGACATTCATTCTTAGTACTTAGAACAACATCCTTTTCCAGTTATAACAGCTTTTAAACGTGAAGCATAGCTTGACACAAGTTTCTTGCAGCGATCTACGGGTATCTTAGTTCATTCTTCATTGGCAAAAGCCTCCAGTTCAGTCACAATCTTAGAATTGCACGCTGCAACTGCTTTCTTTAAGTCCCACCAGAGATTCTCAATCGGATTTAAGTCTGGTGACTGCGATGGTCACTCCAAAATGTTCCAGCCTTTAATCTGCAACCATGCTCTAGTGGACTTGGAGGTATGCTTGGGATCATTGTCCTGTTGAAAGGTCCAATGTCTCCCAAGCCTCAGGTTTGTGACAGACTGCATCACATTTTCATCTAATATCTCCTGGTACTGAAGATAATGCATGGTACCTTGCACATGCTGAAGCTTCCCTGTACCTGCAGAAGCTAAACAGCCCCAAAACATGATTGACCCCCACTTCACAGTAGGCAAGGTGTTCTTTTATTCATAGGCCTTGTTTTTCCTCCTCCAAACATAGTGTTGATCCATGGGCCCAAACAGTTCTAATTTTGTTTCATCAGTCCACAGAACACTATCCCAAAAATGTTGTGGTTTGTCCACACGACTTTTGGCATACTGCAGTCGACTCTTCCTATTCTTTGGAGACAGCAAGGGGGTGCGCCTGGGATTTCTGGCATGGAGGCCTTCATTACGCAGTGTGCGCCTTATTATCTGAGCTGAAACTTCAGTACCTGCATCTGACAAATCTTTTTTCAGTTCCTCAGCAGTCACACGGGGACTTTACTCCACTTTGCGCTTCAGGTAGCGCACAGCAGTCAAAGTCAACATCTTCTTTCTGCCACGACCAGGTAGCATTTCAACAGTGCCCTTAGGCTTGAATTTGTGAATGATGCGTCCTATGGTGTCTCTTGGTAGGTTTAACATCTTTGCAATCTTCTTATAGCCATTGCCCTTCCTGTGAAGAGAAATCACCTCTTGTCTTCCTGGACCATTCTCTTGGTTTCACCATGTTTGTAAACACACCAGTAAATGTCTAGAAAGAGCTGAGTAGAAGAGTCATTTTAAATCTGCCTAATTGGTGCTTATTATGCTTGATTTCTGCTCGTTAACATCCACAGGTGTTTTCAATACCTGATCAAAAACACTTGAATGAACCTCTGTTCTTAAAGAGAACCTGAACTGAAAATAAGAAGTCAAAATAACCATACACAGGTCATACTTACCTCCTGTGTAGTCTACTACTCAGTCTCTTTCTCCTCTCCTACGTCCCATTTGTAAAGATGACCCGAACCTCCGATTTTAGGTTCGCAAACCGGGTTCTCCCGTGAAAGTTCGGGTTTGCGCGAACTTTCGCAAACTGCAATAGACTTCAATGGGGAGGCGAACTTTGAAAACTAGAAAAATGTATGGCCACAAAAGTGATGGAAAAGACTTGGCGGAGTGGGATACACTCCAAGTCCCAGGGAAAAATCTGGATTTGACGCAAAGCAGCGTTTTAAGGGCAGAAATAACATTGAATGCTAAATTGCAGGCCTAAAGTGCTTTAAAACATCTTGCATGTGTATACATCAATCAGTGAGTGTAACTAGAGTACTGCTTCACACTGACACACCAAACTCACTGTGTAACGCACCACAAACAGCTGTTTGCGTAGTAACGGCCATGCTGGACTGGTGCGCACCATGGCCAGAGTGCAGGCCATGTCTGTTTTCAAGCCCATATGGTTGCCGGGCTGTGGTAGCTCAATGATAGAACAACAGTGACTGTCCACTGTCCACAGTGTGCGGACATAGCGTAATCCAGCTTCATATACCAAAAGTGGTGACAACACTGCATTTCTACTCCGTGATGAGTAACCAACTCTGTGTTCCCTCCACTGACACTAGTGATAGTAATAGTATTAACCGCTCACCAGATGGAAATGCTGATCCCTTAAGCCGACTAGCGATATGCACTTTGAGTTTGAAACTCCTTATCCAACTGGCGTGCAAGTTGCTTAAAGACTCGCCATGCAGTCCATCCAGGATGGACTGCATGGCGAGCCTTTAAGGCCAGGTCAGGTGGATCCATGACCCAACGCTGTGTGCCAGAGATGACACCACTTGCCTCTCAACTTCACAGTACAGTTTGGGTATCGCCTTTTTAGAGAAATAATTGCGGCCTGGTATCTTCCACTGCGGTGTCCCAATGGCCACAAATTTATGGAAGGCTTCAGAGTTCACCAGCTTGTATGGTAACAGCTGGTGAGCGAACAGTTCCGCCACGCTAGCTGTCAGGCGCTGGGCAAGGGGGTGACTGGCAGAAATGTACTTCTTCCACTCAAAGATTTCCTTCATGGACACCTAGCTGCTGTGGGCAGAGGAACAGGAACCGCTCAATGGCAGAGGCGGAGTGGAGGAGGGTGGCTGTGAAGGAGCAAGGGTAAAAGTGGCTGAAGATGCTGCACCTGAAGGAGAAAGAGGAGAAGGAGGGTGGCTTTTCTTTTGTGTGCTGCTTTTGCTCATGTGCTCTTCCCATTGCAGTTTGTGCCTTTTCTCCATGTGCCTTCGTAAGGCACACGTATCATCGTCATCATCATAATCATCCTGCCCAGCTTCACTTGCCTCAGACACATCCAAAACTGCACCAACAGCAGGTACTTCATCATCTTCACACGTTACGTCCATAGTTTCGCTGCCTAACTCAGACATATGAGGTGGTGTAACTTGCTTAGCACCTTCATCTGGTTGTAACAATAATGGCTGTGAATCAGTTAATTCCCCACCAATTAACTCCTGCGAAGTGTCAAATGCAACGGATGTGGTGCTTGTAGTAGCGCTGGTGGCTGCGAAAGATGAGGTGTTCTGTGTTAAATAGACAACCACGTCCTGGCAATCCTGGGAGTTGATGGGACGTGCCTTCTTCTGTGCACTGTACTTTGGTCGAGGGCCACACAAAATCACATCAACACGACCTCGCACAGACCTGCAGGGTGGCCTTCCTCTGGGTCTGCCTCTACCTCTGCCTGTTTTGTCCATTGTGTCCATATCAGGGGGTATGAAGTGAAAGGTATGCACTGACTTGACTAATACAATGTGTAGTCACACAGGTTCAGTTAACAGGTATGCACGGAGTGGTATATCATACTGCGTGCACTCACGTAGATAGGTGGGTGCACTGAACACAACAGGTAGGTATATGCAGTGATGAGGTGGGTGTACTGAACACAACAGGTAGGTATGTGCAGTGATAAGGTGGGTGCACTGAACACAACAGGTAGGTATATGCAGTGATGGGTATTACAATGTGCACCTGTCACACATGTATGCGAACCATTCGGGCCATCTCTACCCATTTGTCCACTGTGATTAACGGATTTCTCCGTCCTCCATTTTAAAAATGACCATTACCCTCTAACAGCTTCCTGGTCAGCACACTGTTAAACTGTAATATCACCCACTTGAGCCATAGGGAAACATGGACATTACCTTCCACATTCAGTTGTAACTGACAGCTGCTGAAATATAACTGACAGCAACTGGTATATTTCAGTTCTGACAGAATATTGTCAGAACTGGAAGGGATCACTGTAATGAATGTATATATATATATATATATATATATATATATATATATATATATATACTGTATATATTTAACTAAGTTTAAAAAAAACAAAAAACAACAATTTGTAACATAAATGAGAATCATGGAAGCTGCTTGTTGTGGTGCAAGAATTTAAAGTGTAAACAATTTTTGGGGGTGAAAGCATAGGGAACAGTTTTAAAAACCCTTATACAGCTTTAAAAATATTATTTGTTAAAAATGGGTTGTTGTAATTGCTATAGTTGGTATGGAAATGAAAGTTAAAGATAACAAACTATATAATTGTTTTATATATACATGGTGCCCTTTTTATACGCTTGGTGCCAATAGAGAAAAGATTTGCATTGATGTGACTGGAGCGCCCTTGTACAGTAACTAGACACCATTATTACTTGCTACCCCATGTATTAAGTTAGCCAGAGGTGCTCCTCTGTATTAGAGATGGCTCAAACCTCTGATTTTAGGTTTGAGAACCTCAAACTCAAACTTCAAACTTCCGCAAAAGTTTGTGTTCGCACGAACTTTGCGAACCGCAATAGACTTCAATGGGCAGGTGAAACACTGTTTCTGGCCACAAAAGTGATGGAAAAGATGTTTCAAGGGGTCTAACACCTGGAGGCGGTCAGTGACTACAAGAGGAAAACCTTTTTTTCAAAAAGACCTAATACTTTTTGAGAAAATTAATTTCAAAGATCTCGTACTGAACGTGGTAAATGTTCCAACCGCTGCCGACTTTACCGGTTTATAGCAAAGTCCCCTAAATGCCAGAAACACCAAATTTGCATAGGAATGTTAAGAAGAACAGTGGGAACAAAAGGAAAACTTTTTTTTTTCAAAAAGACCTTATACTTTTTGAGAAAATCAATTTTAAAAGTTCAAAGGAAAAAAAGGATACATTTAAATGTCGGTCAATGACAAATCATAGGAAACAATCCCCGCCGACTTTAGCAGTTAATAGCAAATGCCCCTTACATCGTAACAACACCAAATTTGCAGGATATGTTAAAAAGATAGTGGGAAACAATATTTAAAAAAAATATATATAAGATTTTATTTATTTATTCTTTACAATTAATCCTTTTGTTATATCCAGAGTGTGGGAAATTACCCCCCAAAAATGGAAAGTACCCCTTACCCTTACCCATTTCCACAAAGGGTTACATGAAATAAAAACACAACCACAAAAAAAGTTCCCTTGACAATATCCCCCCTGCCGAGCTCTCTGTAACCCCTTGTTCCCCACGCAGGCTAGGATAGCCAGAATGCGGAGCCCCGGCCGCGTGGGGCTTCGCACCCTGAGCTCATCAGAGGATAATTGCGTGGTACATTTCCAAGGATATTGGCGAGGGAACTTTTTTTAAAGGTACAGGTAAGTATTTCTGGTTAATTAAGAACATTAAAGGACTTTTTTCGTGGTTGTGTTTTTATTTCATTTAACCCTTTGTGGAAATGGGTAAGGGGTACTTTGCACCCCTATACTCATTTCTCCTGGGAGGAGGGTGGGCATCTGGAGTCCCCTTCTTAAAGGGGACTCCCAGATGCCACCATGAAAACCCCAGGGGAGTCATCACCCCTACCTCCTCCTGGGGCAACAGAGGTGGGGAAGAGCCCCTTGTCCATGAATTGGACAAGGGCTTGGGGGGAGAAGGGAAGGCTTGGCCACCCCTCGCCCGGAGCCCCCCATACCATGGACCATGCGGGTCGAATAGCTCAGGGTGCAAAGCATTCTGGCTATCCCAGACTGCATGGGGGACATGGGGTTACAGAAGGCTTGGCAGGGGGGACCCCATGTAATTTTTGGGGGGAAATTTCCCATACTCTGGACATAACAAAACAAATTAAATAAAAAAAAATGTAAATAAGATTTTTTTTAAAAAAAATTTAATATTGTTTCCCACTATCTTTTCAACATATCCTGCAAATTTGGTGTTGCTAGGATGTAAGGGGCCTTTGCTATTAACTGCTAAAGTCGTCGGGAATGGTTTCCCATGATCTGTCATTGACCAGCATTTAAATGTATACGTTTTTTTCCTTTGAACTTTTAAAATCAATTTTCTCAAAAAGTATAAGGTCTTTTTGATTTTTTTTCCTTTTGTTCCCACTGCTCTTCTTAACCTTCCCTTGCAAATTTGGTGTTTCTGGCATTTAAGGGGGCTTTGCTATTAACCGTTAAAGTCGGCGGCGGTTGGAACATTTCCCACGCTCACTACGAGATATTTAAAATTGATTTTCTCAAAAAGTATTAGATCTTTTTGAAAAAAGGTTTTCCTCTTGTAGTCACTGACCTCCTCCACGTACCCTGCAAATTTGGTAAAATTGGTGTTTCTACTATGTAAGGGGTTGCTATTAACCGTTAAAGTCTGCATCATTAAAGTCTATAGGAAAAATGTAGGTAGAAAAAAACAAAGTCTTGTAAAAGTAATACCTTTTAATGGCTAACTGATAAAGTTAAATAATGCAAGCTTTCTGGGATCTAGTCCCCTTCTTCAGGCATATTTCTAGATGTTAGCTGTAGTAAAACACTGATGCAGGGAAGCTGCATCAGTGTTTTACTACAGCTAACATCTAGAAATATGCCTGAAGAAGGGGACTAGATCTCAGAAAGCTTGCATTATTTAACTTTATCAGTTAGCCATTAGAAGGTATTACTTTTACAAGACTTTGTTTTTTTCTACCTACATATATTGTTTGGCTAACACGGTACAGAAACATTTTTACTACTATAGGAAAAATGCAAACCCAAACTTTTTGTGGAAAAATTTGCGGTTTGCGTCGAATGCAAAGTGCTGAAGTTCGTACGAACAAGTTCACCAGCGAACTGTTCGGGCCAACTCTACTCTGTATTGAGTATCCAGAGGTGCCCCCTGTTTTAGGTAGCCAAAGGTACCCTCCTGTATTAGGTAGGCAGAGGTGCCCCCCATATTAGGCAGCAAGAGGTGCCCCTGCATGCTGCACTAAGTGGCCAGAGGTGCCCCCATGTATAAGGTAAGCAGAGGCACTCTCCTGTATTAGGTAGCCATATATGCCCTCCTAGCAGACTGGTGAGCAATGCAAGGGGAAGTCCGCTCAACCCTTTTAGTCAAGATGACTAAGGACCATTGTGCACCCAAAACATGTCGACTATACATGTAATCTGGTATTGCACTACTTAATAAAGGGCTGGTGCACACCAAGAGTGGTTCTGAGTGTTTTTTTAAACGTTTGGGGATAGAAAACCACTTGGCTAATGTATTTCAATGGGATGGTGCACACCAGAGCAGCTCATTTTTCCTCCAAATACAAACTCGGGTCCTGCAGCATTTTTTTAGATATCTGAGGTGTTTCTGCCTCAATGAAAGGTATAGGAAAGTGGAATACCGCTCTGAAAAACGCTAGATCAGAGCGTTTTTCCAAGCGTTTTTGTTACAGAAGCTGTTCAGTTACAGCTCTACTGTAACAAAATATAAAAAAACACTACACAAAAATGCTGCAAAAACTCTAGGCGTGTAGAAAATCTCTCAAAACATGCCTAGAATCGCTCGGAAAAACCTCTTCAAAAACCACTTGCATGTGCGCTAGCGGTTTTTGGTGTGCACCAGCTTAAAGGGGAACTGAAGAGAGAGGTATATGGAGGCTGCCATGTTATTTCCTTTTAAGCAATACCAGTTGCCTGGCAGCCCTGATGATCCTCTGCCTCTAATACTATTAGCCATAGCCCCTGAACAAGCATGCAGTAGATCAGGTGTTTCAGACTTTACAGTCAGATCTGACAAGACTAGCTGCAGGCTTGTTTCTGGTGTTATTTAGATACTACTGCAGAGAAATAGACCAGCAGGGCTGCCAGGCAAGTGGTATTGATTAAAAGGAAATAAATATTGCAGCCTCCGTATACCTCTTACTTCAGTTCCCCTTTAATATTTCGACTGGACCAACGTGTGGAACTTCACCAGTGCAGTTTCTAGGCTAAAATGCACCCAGGGCGAGGGTGTAAAAATTGCGCCACCCCCCCCCCCCCCCCGAGCAAGGTATGGGTGCCCACAGCATAGGTTAGCCAGGTCTAGTTGCACTTAGTATAGGTCCCCCAGTATAGGTAGCCAGCCCAAGAGTAGGTTCCCCAGTATAGGTAGCCAGGCATAGGTGAGCCAGTATAGTTGCCCCCGCTATAGGTTAGCCAGGTAGGTGCCTCCAGTATAGGTAGCCAGTATAGTTGCCCCAGTATAGGTTAGATAGGCAGGCACCCCCTGTATAAGTTAAATAGGTAGGTGCCCCAGTACAGGTTAGCTAGGTCGGTGCCTCTAATATAGGTAGCCAGAATAGTTGCCCCCAGCATAGGTTAGATAGGTAGGTGCCCCAGTATAGGTTATTTAGGTAGGTTCCTGCAATATAGGTAGCCAGTATAGTTGCCACCTGTATAGGCTAGCTAGGTAGGTGCCCCCAATACAGGTTAGATAAGTGCCCCCAGTATAGGTTAGATAGGTAGCTGCCCCCCCAGTATAGGTTAGATAGGTAGGTGCCCCTCAGTATAGGTTAGATAGGTAAGCTGCCCCCTAGTATAGGTTAGATTAGATAGGTGCCCCCCAGTATAGGTTAGATTAGGTAGCTGCCCCCCCCCCAGTATAGGTTAGATAGGTAGGTGCCCCCCCCAGTATAGGTTAGATTAGGTAGCTGCCCCCCAGTATAGGTTAGGTAGCTGCCCCCCCCCCCCAGTATAGGTTAGGTAGGTGCCCCCCAGTATAGGTTAGATTAGGTAGCTGCCCCCCAGTGTAGGTTAGATAAGTAGCTGCCCCCCAGTGTAGGTTAGATAAGGTAGCTGCCCCCCAGTGTAGGTTAGATAGGTGGCTGCCCCCCAGTGTAGGTTAGATAGGTAGCTGCCCCCCAGTGTAGGTTAGATTAGGTAGGTGCCCCCCAGTATAGGTTAGATAGGTAGCTGCCCCCCAGCGTAGGTTAGATTAGGTAGCTGCCCCCCAGTATAGGTTAGATAGGTAGCTGCCCCCCAGTGTAGGTTAGATAGGTAGCTGCCCCCCAGTGTAGGTTAGATTAGGTAGGTGCCCCCCAATATAGGTTAGATAGGTAGCTGCCCCCCAGCGTAGGTTAGATTAGGTAGCTGCCCCCCAGTATAGATTAGATAGGTAGCTGCCCCCCAGTATAGGTTAGATAGGTAGCTGCCCACCAGTGTAGGTTAGATAGGTAGCTGCCCCCCAGTGTAGGTTCGATAGGTAGCTGCCCCCCAGTGTAGGTTAGATAGGTAGCTGCCCCCCAGTGTATGCTAGATTAGGTAGGTGCCCCCCAGTATAGGTTAGATAGGTAGCTGCCCCCCAGTGTAGGTTAGATTAGGTAGCTGCCCCCAGTGTAGGTTAGATTAGGTAGGTGCCCCCCAGTATAGGTTAGATAGGTAGCTGTCCCCTATAATGGAGGGGGGAGCCGAAGCCACGGGAGGGCAGCCCGACCTCTCCCTCCCTCTCCTCTCCCGGGCGCCCTCCGAGCTCCCCCCTCAGATGCATAGTCAGTGAGCAGGCAGGAAGCGCTGTTTACAACTCACCTCCCTGGCTCCAAGCGCCGCTCTCTCTTCCTCTCTGCCTACACGCTGATACACACGCTGCTTCCGGCTAAACAGGAAGCAGCGTGTGTATCAGCATGTATACAGAGAGAGGAGACCGGTGGCAAGAGAGCGGCGCTTGGAGCCAGGGAGGGGAGTTGTAAAAAGCGCTTCCTGCCTGCTCACTATGCATCTGAGGGGGGAGCACTGAGGGCACCCGGGAGAGGGAGGGAGAGGGAGGGATGCCCTCCCCGCGGCTCCAGCTCCCCCCTACATTACAGCTCCCCCCTCCCAACAGCGTCCCGGGCGGCGGCATGCCCCGCACGGCCCTAGAAACAGGCCTGAAGTTCACTCCTTTTTCTAGCAGACTGGTCAGTGGAGTGCAGTATTTAGAGTGGTAATTCTCATTTTCAGTCAGTCATCAGTCATGCAATCTTCCATTCTTCCTCCTCCAGAATTTCTGCCTCTATGACTGCAGTGGCAGCCTGAATCAGTTAGCCTGGTGATATAATCAGGGCCAGTTCTAGACTTTTTGCTGCATGAGTCAAACTTGTGAGGATGCACCCCCCCCCCCCATTTGGAATGATCCCATATCACGCGACTATTTCCTCCCCATCTCTCTTGCCTGCCCCTCCTCACTCACTGTCAGACTCCTCACATAGCACATCAAGCTGCTTTTCCCCAATGATGACCTCTTTACCTCGCTCGCTCTCCTCTTGCTCCTCCTCCAACTTTGACTGAATGTTATTAGTGTAAACACAGTATAAACATGCTGCCCCTGTAATCTCTGCACCTAATGCAAATGTTTTACCTTGCTTCATGAGAGAAAGGCCCTGGGTATAATAAAACACCTCTAACGCTCCCATCATGCAATAAAATACTCAAAATAAGTTTGTCATTATTTTTTTCCATACTTTTTAGCACTTTTTCATTTGCTAAGTGCTTAAAAGTTATTTTTTAAGATAAAAAATGATCTCTTGGGAGTGAACCTAGGAGAAAAGTTACTAGGATAAGGGCCTACATATCTGAAGTTTGACATTTCTCCAGCAGATCTCTTTTTACTGACTTTTCACAGAAAGCAAAGAAGACATATATGTCTTCATTAACATACCCAAATAAAAGGGTGCTCATATGAAACAACCCTCAAAATCTGCCACTTTTTCATCTCAATAATGACGTAAATTTGGTGTACATGCTGACACATTACTAGTAGTTAGTTACCACTGTCGGGGTCAATATACTGTATACATTACATCATTTACATACTTCAAAATGATCAGTGGTTGCTGATAGTTCTTAGAAAAGGCATGTTCACTCCTTCAGAATGATTCTTCAGTAAACTCCACATTTATTATATTAAACATAAACTAATAATACTCTGCTTTTACTCCAGTGTCCTTTTCCCACAGTTTCTACTGTCAGTGTATTTCAGCGTTACAGACAACTCGGTAAACATGTACTGGCACACACTGTAATATAATGTCTCTTAGCTGTCTATCACTCAATAGTTTCGAACTGAAGGCCATATCCGCTTCATCATCTTGGCAGGCCTTAGAGAGAAATGGGCCTCTATATGATGACTCAGTTCCTGAGTGTTGCTTGCTCTAAAAGCCAAAAATCCATACATAATGTCTCTGCTGGCTAAGAAAAAACCATTAACATTGCATGTTTTTATTTTATCAATGGTTGTATCATTTTTTTTTTCTTTTTTTACAAATGGTCTTGCTTTATTACCCAAGATCGCCATCACTTTTCAAGAAAAAGAAACAATTTTAAAAGGAAGTTCCAAATGATAGCGTTATAGCATATTATACAGAGTTTTGAATGTCTCTATGCTCCACACTATTTGTTGTGTACTATGTACAGCGTTATGGAAGATGTGAGCACTATACAAATACAAAATAATAATAATAATCATATTAATAGCATATTTTGATTACACAACTAAAAAGCATCAGCAATACTGTTCTTTATTTTGCATACAGTGGGATGCAAAAATTTGGGCAACCTTGTTAATTGTCATGCTTTTCTTGTATAAATCATTGGTTGTTACGATAAAAAATGTCAGCTAAATATATCATATAGGAGACACACACAGTGATATTTAAGAAGTGAAATGAAGTTTATTGGATTTATAGAAAGTGCACAATAATTTATAAATAAGGAACACGCGCTAGTGATAATGATTTAATCTATAAAATTCTCATGTACATAGATAAAATGCTAAAAAAAACCACACCTATAACAAAACACTCATGCCTTTCATACTATTCACAATCATACCATAAATTCATCAGGTGTATCCAAAACCTCTTCCTAACAACCTGAGCTAATTAAGATCTACACCTAGACTCTAGATTGCTTGTTGGCAGTCCTTAATAGCATATGATTCCTGGAGCATAGAAAAAAGGCTTTTTTCTTTTCTTTCTTTCTTTCCAGCAACTATTCCAAAAATAGATCGTATATTAAGATCCTATTCATGAGAAGAGTTGATCAATTTTGTGCAATAAACAGGTGTCAGTTCCAACAGTGCATCACTCAGCCTCAGTGGATTCAGCCCGTTTGATATGTGCTGTCAGTTTTTCACACAGGCATCTTCTAAGACTTTATAAGTCACACTGCATAGATCAGCCTCAGTGGATTCAGCCCGTTTCATATGTGCTAACAGTCTCGTTTACAAGCGCTTTTTCAAGCGTGACTTTACAGCAAACTATGTTCAATCAGAGTACCTCTATGTCTTAGAAGCTCCTCTCCCCGATCTTCAAGCTATAGACTCAGCCGGGTACTTCAGAGCTCCCTTTTCCGTTCAGCTCTCGGCGATGCTTGGTCGCATACGTCACTTCCTGCTGACAAGTTCAGTGTGACGCCCGCTGTCTGTTCCAGCAAGCCGTAAGCTGCTCTTTCTGGTGACGTCACCTTAAAGCAATAGGATCCTTTGATGTGCAAATGGTCGCTAAGCGCTATTGCGGCCAGTTTAGTTCCTAAATGCTCCAGAAACGGTTTGTTCAGTTACAAGAGAACCTCTACGCGTTTCAGCTATAATACGTTAGCCTTCTTCAGGAGGATTGATTTTACTCGACATAGTTCATCCACTTAAATAGGTTTTTGCCTGCTCCACCACCCATGTGCAGGTTTATCTCCGCCCACCTCATCATTATGCAAAGTGTGGGTTTATGCAAGTACTTAGCTCATTTTGGCACCTCACAGCTTTTCTTATGCAGATTTATCAACACCCACCTCATCATTATGCACGTGTGGGTTTATGCAAATCCTTATACTACCTCTATGACATCTCACAGCTTATCATGTGCATATTTGTCTTCACCCTTCTCATCAATATGCAAATGTGGGTTTATGCAGATATTTTACTCATAACTTATCATACCACCATCACAGCAATCCATGCATAATTCTACTCCTTTCATCAATCATGCCTATTGTTTGAATGTATAGTCATTCATTAAAAAAAGCGAATGTTTCCATCCCGCTATTTAATCCTTTTGGCATCAATGTGTCCAGCTGAAAGATCCATCTGGATTCATTCCTAGACATTTTCCTAATAAAATCACCCCCCCTCGGACTCCTCTTTATCACTTCTAAACCAAAAAAGATTGTACCTTTCAAACTTCCATTATGTCTCTCTTTATAATGGTTAGAAAGTGGGTGTTTCTCATTTTTCTTAAGTATATTTTTAAAATGTTCCCCTATACGTGTATGCAATACTCTCTTTGTTCTTCCAACATATCTTTTATGACAGGGACATTGGATACAATATATGACCCCCTTCGTATTGCATGTTATGGAGTCTTTAATTTTAAAGGACACCCCAGCCGGTGTAATGACTTCAGTGACTTTTCCAGGATTATGTGTCATTCTGCAGTTATTGCAGAATCCACATCTTTTAAAACCCTGTTGTCCTTTTAATATCATTGACATATCTCCTTTATTAATTTCATTAGCAGCTGTGGCAATAGAAAGGCCCACATTAGGGGCTCTTTTAAAAATTAGTTTTGGGTTCTCTGGTAATATTTCCCCCAGAATTTTATCCTCCTTCAATACGTTCCAGAGTTTCCGGACAATTCCAGATATCACCCTGGATTGTGATGTGTATTGAAGGACCATGGAAAAGTCACTCCCGTCCCACTCTGTTTTAGTTTTTGGGGCTAATAAGTCTTCTCTTTTCTTACATGCAATCACCCTTCTAGATTCCTCTATCTGTCTTTTGGGGTAACCTTTTTCAAGGAGGCAGTTCTCGAGATTCTCCGCTTCTTCATTATATTCAGCAATTTCTGTACAATTGCGTCGCAATCTCGTGAACTGCCCCCTGGGAACACCATTCAACCAGCGTGGTAAATGACAGCTGGTATGAAGGATGTAGCTGTTCACATCCACTGCCTTCTGGAAAGTTTTTGTCTTTAAAACTCCAGAATCGATGTATATTTCTAGGTCTAGAAAGCTTACCCTGGTATCACTTATATTCGCAGTAAACTTAATATTCCAGTCATTGTTGTTAGCACTAACAATTAACTGTTCCAATGAATGTCGGTCACCCCTCCAGACCAATAGTACATCATCTATAAAACGGCGTCATTTAATGAATGACTATACATTCAAACAATAGGCATGATTGATGAAAGGAGTAGAATTATGCATGGATTGCTGTGATGGTGGTATGATAAGTTATGAGTAAAATATCTGCATAAACCCACATTTGCATATTGATGAGAAGGGTGAAGACAAATATGCACATGATAAGCTGTGAGATGTCATAGAGGTAGTATAAGGATTTGCATAAACCCACACGTGCATAATGATGAGGTGGGTGTTGATAAATCTGCATAAGAAAAGCTGTGAGGTGCCAAAATGAGCTAAGTACTTGCATAAACCCACACTTTGCATAATGATGAGGTGGGCGGAGATAAACCTGCACATGGGTGGTGGAGCAGGCAAAAACCTATTTAAGTGGATGAACTATGTCGAGTAAAATCAATCCTCCTGAAGAAGGCTAACGTATTATAGCTGAAACGCGTAGAGGTTCTCTTGTAACTGAACAAACCGTTTCTGGAGCATTTAGGAACTAAACTGGCCGCAATAGCGCTTAGCGACCATTTGCACATCAAAGGATCCTATTGCTTTAAGGTGACGTCACCAGAAAGAGCAGCTTACGGCTTGCTGGAACAGACAGCGGGCGTCACACTGAACTTGTCAGCAGGAAGTGACGTATGCGACCAAGCATCGCCGAGAGCTGAACGGAAAAGGGAGCTCTGAAGTACCCGGCTGAGTCTATAGCTTGAAGATCGGGGAGAGGAGCTTCTAAGACATAGAGGTACTCTGATTGAACATAGTTTGCTGTAAAGTCACGCTTGAAAAAGCGCTTGTAAACGAGACTGTTAGCACATATGAAACGGGCTGAATCCACTGAGGCTGATCTATGCAGTGTGACTTATAAAGTCTTAGAAGATGCCTGTGTGAAAAACTGACAGCACATATCAAACGGGCTGAATCCACTGAGGCTGAGTGATGCACTGTTGGAACTGACACCTGTTTATTGCACAAAATTGATCAACTCTTCTCATGAATAGGATCTTAATATACGATCTATTTTTGGAATAGTTGCTGGAAAGAAAGAAAGAAAAGAAAAAAGCCTTTTTTCTATGCTCCAGGAATCATATGCTATTAAGGACTGCCAACAAGCAATCTAGAGTCTAGGTGTAGATCTTAATTAGCTCAGGTTGTTAGGAAGAGGTTTTGGATACACCTGATGAATTTATGGTATGATTGTGAATAGTATGAAAGGCATGAGTGTTTTGTTATAGGTGTGGTTTTTTTTAGCATTTTATCTATGTACATGAGAATTTTATAGATTAAATCATTATCACTAGCGCGTGTTCCTTATTTATAAATTGTTTATATTTGATTTTTGAGGGTTTTGGGATTCCCTCTTTGGAACTTGCAGCTTAGGTGTTCTAGTCTCCTTAGCGCCAACTTCTGCTAACAAAGTTAGTGCACAATAATTGTTTAAATAAAATTAGGCAGGTGCATACATTTGGGCACTGTTGTTATTTTATTGATTCCAAAACCTTTAGAACTAATTATTAGAACTCAAATTGGCTTGGTAAGCGCAGTGACCCCTGACCTACATACACAGGTGAATCCAATTATCAGATAGAGTATTTAAGGGGGTCCATTGAAAGTTTCCCTCCTCTTTCAATTTTCTTTGAAGAGTAGCAACATGGGGGTCTCAAAACAACTCTCAAATAACCTAAAGACAAAGATTGTTCACTATCATGGTTTAGGGGAAGGATACAGAAAGCTGTCTCAGAGATTCCAGCTGCCTGTTTCCACAGTTAGGAACATATTGAGGAAATGAAAGACCACAGGCTCAGTTCAAGTTAAGGCTAAAAGTGGCAGACCAAGAAAAATCTTGGATAGACAGAAGCGATGAATGGTGAGAACAGTCAGAGTCAACCCACAAACCAGCATCAAAGACCTACAACATCATCTTGCTGCAGATGGAGTCACTGTGCATCGTTCAACCATTCAACGCACTTTACACAAGGAGATGCTGTATGCAAGAGTGATGCAGAGGAAGCCTTTTCTCTACCCACAGCACAAACAGAGCCGCTTGAGGTATGTTAAAGCACATTTGGACAAGCCAGCTTCATTTTGGAATAAGGTGCTGTAGACTGATGAAAATAAAATTAAGTTATTTGGGCATAACAAGGGGCTTTATGCATGGAGAAAAAACAACACAGCATTCCAAGAAAAACACCTGCTACCTACAAAAAAATATGGTGGTGTTCCATCATGCTGTGCTACTGTGTGGCCAGTGCAGGGACTGGGAATCTTGTCAAAGTTGAGGGACGCATGAATTCCACTCAGCATCAGCAGATTCTGGATACCAATGTCCAGGAATCAATGACAAAGCTGAAGCTGTGCTGGGGCTGGATCTTTCAACAAGACAACAACCCTAAACACTGCTCAAAATCCACTAAGGCATTCATGCAGAGGAACAAGTACAACATTCTGGAATGGCCATCTCAGTTCCCAGACCTGAATATAATTGAAAATCTGTGGTGTGAGTGAAAGAGAGCTGTCCATGCTCAGAAGCCATCAAACCTGAATGAACTAGAGATGTTTTATAAAGAGGAATGATCCAAAATACCTTCAACCAGAATCCAGACTCTCATTGGAACCTACAGGAAGCATTTAGAGGCTGTAATTTCTGAAAAAGGAGCATGTGATGATCCGCTCAGCTGGCTGCACAGGCGGACAGCTGTTTGTCCATTCCTCTAGTCTGTGGGCTGCAGGTCTCTGGAACAGAGACCTGTCTTTCCATTGCAAGATTCTGGTCTGTTCTCTTGCTGGGGAATTTGCATACATTCGTTATGCAAATCCCCTACCTGCCTTTGATGACTGGCACTATAAGAGCTTTATGTTTCCCAGAAGGCTTTGCTGGTCATTTCCTTTCCATGGTCTGTTCCTGATGGACACTGCTTGAGTGTCAGCCATTGCTATCTAGTATAGTTAATTCCTGGAGGTTGCTTTAGGCTCCCCTTCTAGCCCAGTCAGGTTGTATTATCTGTATTGCCTGTTCTGTCTTGTCTTGCCTATTGCCATTGTCCTGTCCCAAAGGTGGTCGACAGGAAATGGTTCTGATCTCTGTTCTTGGAGTATAGCTGGTGCAGCGGTTGCTACCAGCTATCTCTTCTGTTCTGTCTCCTGGGATCGCGCTAGCTACTTTTCGCTAGCGCTGGGGATCCTTCTGTTCTGTCTTCTGGGATCACGCTAGCTACTTTTCGCTAGCGCTGGGGATCCTTCTGTTCTGCTACTCTGTACCTGGATCGCGCTAGCCACTTTTCGCTAGTGCTGTGGATCCTATCTCTCGCTTGTCCCTGTTTTCGTGTGTCTGTCTTGTCTGCTACGCTTGCTGAAGGCTCGGTGAGGTAACCGTTAAGCAAGCGCTCGCGTCCTCTGTTTCATGTTTGTCTGTCGATGGTTAGTTAGGCGTGCTTGTCTCTATTGTGCTTATCACGTGGAGACCGCGCATAACCGCGTGCACTGTTGCGAATGAGTGCGGTGTTCGCGGTTAGCTAGCGTTTGTTATTTTCCGTATCTCCTTATTGTATTATTTGCTGTGCCTTTGCTACCCTCGTATTCTATTCTGATCTGCCTTGTGTCACGTCTGGCGATCGCACCTCTCGCGATCGCATTCCTATTTCATATCTGCTGTTGTGTGTGTGCGCGGTCGCGGGGTGGCGACTGGATTGGTGCACACACATACAACCTGTCCCTTTGCTCAATCTCATTCACAATCGCCTCACTTGCGATTGCGTTCTGCGCTTCGTACAATTCCTGTCTGGCACTTGTGGAGGTACAGAGGATTGGTTCCTCTGCACTCCCCAGCGCCATCTGCCGACAGGAATTTCCCTCTACAGGTGCGTAGCACCTTTTGCTGGGTGCCTGCAAATATACGCTTGTGGAGGATTTCCGCCGTGTCAGCGCACGCGTTGTGCGCTGATCACGGAGAAAGTTCCACAATCGTTACAGAGCATCTACTAAATATTGATTTCATTTCTTTTTTGTGGTGCCCAGATTTGTGCACCTGCTTAATTTTGTTCAAACATTGTGCACTTTCTGTAAATCCAATAAACTTCATTTCACTTCTCAAATAACACTGTGTGTGTCTCCTACATGATATATTTAACTGACATGTTTTATTGTAACAACCAACGATTTATACAGGAAAATCATGAAATTTAACAAGACTGTCCAAACTTTTGCATCCCACTGTAAATGTAGTGTAAAGAGATATATCTACCCGTAAAATATGTAACATAAATAATAAACAATGGTCTATTGTTATTGCTACACATAGCCTAAAATTTGTTCTACTGAATGCCTCAAATATTTATTGTAAAGCTATCAAAGTTAAACACACTTTCCCCGCCCCCTTCAAACAGTCACTGGTTTGGGTGAACGTTAACAAATGATAAATAAGCATCAGTAAGTAATACCTGCTGATAAAATCTCAAACAGCAAAAGACATGTTAAGGAGGGTTTACTATAGCAAATGAAAAGAAAGAAAATATTCATTTATTTATTAAATTAGCAATCATTAGGTCGTATTAGGAAGCACTAGATAAACACAGGCAGCTTCTGAGCTCTGCTGTAATCTTTTGCATCGTGGTTAAATACAATTCCAGTTGGCTTGGAGTGCTGGAGTGCTGGAGTGCTGGAATCCGTCTTTTCATATTGATAAACACATGGACTGTTTGCGAAATAGGCAATCAGTGTGTGGATTTTTTTTATTTTTGTTTTGTGTTGTTTTTTCTTGACTTTTTTGCTGGTGAACCAGATCTAAAAACTGATGGGTGGACACCGACGGAGCCAACAGTGCCCAACAAAGGAGTGTCAGTTAGCAACAAGCAGCAGCGATGTCTGGCAGGGATCGGCTGGCAGGATGGGATTCTACAAGCAAGTAGAAAAAAGAAGGAAGACAGAAGAAAGGAAAAGTAGAATAGAGAAATGGCTCTTAAAGGACAACTGAAGTGAGAGGAATATGGAGGCTGCCATATTTATTTATTTTTAAGCAATACAAGTTGCCTGGCTATCCTGCTGAATACTTGTAGCCATAGACCTTGAACTAGCATGCAGCAGATCAGGTGTTTTTTTGACATTATTGCCAGATCTGACAAGAATAGCTGCATGCTTGTTTCTAGTGTTATTCAAACACTACAGCAGCCAAATAGATTAGCAGGGCTGCCAGGCAACTGGTAATGCTTAAAAAAGAAAATAACTATGGCAGCCTCCATATTGTTCTCTCTTCAGTTATCATTTAACACTGTGGGATTAAAGAACATGATAGGGCCCCTGTATTACTGCCTAAGCTTAGTATTTCTAAAGGTAATCTACCCATTCTCAAGATTAATTAAGTGTGACGTTTAGTTTCATAGGCACAGTATATAGCATTTCAATCTTAATTTAGAATGACAGTTCAGTACCCAAAAAACATAAAATAAGGGGGGGGGGGGTGCAATTATAGTTTACTGATGACATTCATTTTCTATAACTATTTAAGGAGTTGATTCACTATAACAAATTGCATGCCTTATCAGAGTTAACATGACTTATTATCAGTGTTGATGTGCCTTATCAGAGTTAACATGCCTTATCAGAGTTGACATGCCTTATAAGAGTAGCATTGCGAGCGCTACAAACGTATGACTGCATAGCGACCGTTACAAACTTATGACTGCTAATTGGCAATAACAAGAGCATTTTAACTCTGATAAAGCACACTATTTGTTATAATGCATCAACCTCTAAGTATGGTAATTCCTCCTTAATAACGGGTGCTAGGTTTTCAATAAAGCACAGTATGGTGGTAGAATCAGGTAGGATTTGTGAGTCTCTTTAAATTATAGGGATGGGCTAAAACAGTACTAGGGATATGGCTGTTTTTTAGCACGTATAGTTTGTGGCATTTTCCAATTGCATGCATAAAGCAAGAACATAAGCAAAATATTCAGAATCACAGGAACCCTTTTATGCCAGTGTCATGTGATAGTGATGTCATTTTGTCTAATCGCAAAAGTCCTGCATGCTGCATTTTTTAGCATACCCTGCGTTTCTATCATCCAATGAATTCAATAGCTAAATTGCATAGTGAAATCCAACACAATTGCATTGAAATCAAAATGCACCCTCAAGACAAGCCCATCATTTGTTATAGTTAGAATTTGAAGCTCACTGCCTTATGCCTCTAACCCCTCTGTCTAATCCCCTAGTACCTCCACCGTACTACCTTATAGACTGTAAGCTCACCAGGACAGGGACCTCTCCCTAGTGTTTCCTGTTTCTGTCTATTTTATTTAAAAAAATGTAAGGACCTCCCCCCCCCCCTCCGGGGATACGTACCTCAGGAGGGGGAAGCCCCTGGGTCCTAATGAGACTTCCCTCAGTCTCCTAACCCTCCATGATCTAAGCGCTGGCAGCCTCTGAGCACTGGCAAGGTAAATATTTACCTTCCACAGGTCCAGTAGTGGCTTTCCGATTGGGCAGAGGCAGAAATAGCCAAGCCCATTCGGGTTCACTCTACTGTGCAGGTGCAAGCCACCCACGCCTGTGCAGTAAACCGGATCCTATCGGGCTCGGCTATTTTCGCCTGAGCCCAATTGGAGAGCCACTACTGCACCTGTGCTGGATTGCGGTATATAAATACTGCCATTGCTACTGTGCCTGCACTACAGCCGACATCCTTGGTGGCTGTAGTTTCGGGGAGACATGGATGGATCCCTGAGGCTAAGGAGCACAGGGAATACCTCATTAGGATCCAGAGGCTTCTCGCTCCCAAGGAAAGTATCCTTCAGGGGGTTCTTACAGAGTCTCTTTAAATGAACATGTATCAGTGTGCCATGTATCAGTGTTGGTGATGTTTTCAAACTACAACTACACATCAATTGTACTGTATGTATTTGTACTTGTGTCCCTGGATGTCCTGATTGTATAGTGTGTTGAACTACTCATGTATCTATGCTCTTCATTACTGCATGTTTTGAGCTATATATAGTGCTATGGAAGATGTGGGAGCTATAGAAACAAATAATCAATAACAATAATGCTATGTAGCAGTAAAAGGCGGCACTAGCAATTTGCCCGTCACAACTTTAAAAATACTACAACCTGTATGCATACACACATACACACACACACACACACACACACACACACAAATACACACATAAACACACACACACACTCATACACACACACACACACCCTCATATACACACACACACACACTCATACACACACACACACGCGCCCACACACACACACACACGCACGCACACACACACACACACACACACACACTCATATACACACACTCATATACACACACACACTCATACACACACACACACACACACACATTCATATACACACACACACACGCACACTCATATATACACACACACACACACACGCACACACCCTCATATACAAACAAACACTCATACACACACGCGCATACACACACACACACACACACACACACCACACCACACATACTGTATATATACACACAAACACAAACGCTCACTCACCCACTCGCATACACACATATACATACACACAAACATACACACACACACACACACACACACACAAACATACACACACACACACACACACACACACACACACACACACACACACACACACACACACACACACACACACACATACACATATACATACACACATACATACACACAAACACTCACACATGTACACATGTACATAAGCATTTTAGAAATTGTTTTTCCAGAAACTTGTTTTTCACATTGCTTTTGGGCTCACTTTTCTTCTGTGCTTTCAGAAATGTTTCAAAATAGCTGTTACTTACACTCCTCTGTACACACTGGTCTGTGCCTTTGTCAATGTTTTTAACCTTGTCCTCTATGCTATATTGAATATACTTAATTCCCTATTTCTGAGTGCAGAAATTGTATTACTTGGGAGCTGCTGTTCTCAGTGCTCAGCATGGAGTTATGTTAACTGCTACATGCTCCATCTGGATAGTAACAGAGGGAAAAAGAACTCAGTCAGTACAAGTGTGATGGTCAACAATCTTGGTTACCAAGGTAATATATTGAAAGTAATCATAAAATGAAAGGATTCAAAGTGAGTGTTTTAAATTAGAATAGATGAGAAAATTAAATATGGCATGTAACACTGAAAAACATCACCTGTCAGTTTTTCCTTTCAGCATATGTACACTTTGGGCAAAAAAGGTCTAAAAGAAATAAATGCATGAATAATAAAACATAGATGTTGTAACAGAGATGTGCATAATGTATTTATTGGAATACTTTACATTGATATTTAAGTCTTCTTAAAGTGTACCAGAGCTGGAATAAAGTAGATGTTTTATACATACCTGGGGCATCCTCCAGCCCTATGTGCACGGATCACTCCCATGCCACCACCCTCAGTCTTCTCTGTCTTCTGTACCGGGTCCTGTTACTTCCTCCAACCGCGGCCAGTCTGTGCAAGAGAAGTGCGCCCTCTACGTATCTCTCTGGTGGCTGCTGGGGAGATACGTAAATAGCGCACGTCAAATACATGTAGCAATATATTGGTACTCCGCACCCCTATTGGAGAACTTATGCTGCTGTTCTAACCATCTGCTGCTGCTATACCACAGTGGTGGACTACCAAAGACTATGCCCCTTGCCAGATGTGTCATGCTGCCCAATGTCATACCTGCCCCTTGGGTCTGCCTATCACGTTCTCTCTTTTATGGGACTGTGCACTGCAATCTGTTTTCATGTAAGTATATACAAGGGGTGACTGTCCTTCCGTCATGTGATTGAAATCACTGTTGGTGGAAGGATTTGCAACAGGTGACTGTTTGGAACAATTAATATTGCAATATTGCATAGTGTAAATGAAAGCCAAGACTCTCAACTTTCCAACGATATGTAGATTTCCAAAGGGGAGTAAATATCCTTTCAACAGGGTTAGCCTCATTTGGTAGATGGTATAATACATAAGCACCTATTTTTTCACACCAACATTGTAAAAATGGCAGTTGGAAAAAACATTACAAAAAAGCCAACAGTCATTCTTAAGGTGCCCATTAACAGTACAATTTTTCCCTAAATGCGATCTTTCGATGCAATTTGAATAATCGTAACTAATCTGAAGGCATTTATCAATTGTTCCCATTTACTGAATGATTCTTTCTTCAAATTCGATCATAAAATCCAACTTTCGGATCAATTTTATCCTATGTAGCAATCGACCAAAGAATTGTTCCTTATCGATTGCCTTCATAAACACATTTTCTATACGATTCGATTGTAAAGATCGCATTAAACAATTGCATTTGGTGAAAAAAGTTACTATGACCAAGTACGAAAGTCACATACTTTAGACATGAAATCAAAAGCTAATAAACAACAGCAAAACATAACAGAGAGCAGAAAGACTTATTTTCACTGATCATATGTGTACATGCATTAACCTTAATATCCACAGTTTGATACTGTGTCACTTTAAGAACTACTTGCATAAAACTACTTATATGAAGTGCCCTTTTAACAGGTTTTGTATAATGTATTGTTAATAGCCAACTCTTGAAGTGTATTGACACACCAATGAAAAGTGAAGACCTTGGTATTTTGCCCAGTTGCAATATTTATATTGTTGTAATTAATTTATATTGAACACCAATAGAATCAATGAAGCAGTCATGCAAATGTGTTATTCAGGATATAATTAAAATGCCTGTGCCCAGCCAAGAATACATCATTTGTACTTAATAAACATGTCACTTTATGACAATTTAAAGTCTATGGAGATTTTAATGCCACCAATACCACATCTTATATTGAGGATGAAAGGAAGTTGAGTTTGAATTATATAATTATATAATACATATTTGTGATCATATATTGGCATTTTATAAGCACCAATGGGTGAACTCATTTATTATTAAGCAGAACAAAATAGGCAAAAAATATGCTTAAAGGAGACTGTGTTGATTTGCCAACAGTTGTGTTTATGTTTTTTTTTTTTTTTTGGCATTAGGGCCCATTTCCATTTGTGAATGGGAGCCGATGCAGCTACACATCACTTCCACTCCCATTCGCATCACTTCCTCATGCGGAAGTGTATTGGAGGCAAGCGAATGCGGCCGTGTGAGAAACTACAGCATGCTGCAGGTTCTCGGATCGCTCTGCGCCACTCCGCACAACCAGCACGCAACTGTTCCATTGCCGTGCATTGGTTTATTTATTTATTTAAGTATTATATAGTGATGACATATTATGCAGCACTGTACAGAGTACCGTATATTGTCTTGTCACTAACTGTCCCTCAGAGAAGCTCACAATCTAGTCCCTACCATAGTCATATGTCTATGTATGTATCATGTAGTGCATGTATCATAATCTAGGGCCAATTTTAGGGGAAGCCAATTAACTTATCTGTATTTTTTTTGGGGGGGGGGGGGGGAGGAAACTGGAGTGCCACACATACATGAGGAGAACATACAAACTCCTTGCAGATGTTGCCCTGGCTGGGATCCGAATCGGGGACCCAGCACTGCAAGACGAGAGCAATAACCACTACGCCACCGTGCTGGCCATTGGTAACAATTGCTAACCATTGGTTACAATGCAGCCGCTGTGCGATGCAGCTATGTAGTCACATTGCACCATGTACAGTGGAAAAGGGCCCTATATTCATTTTGTTTTAGAAATAAATGCAAAATGTCAAGTGTGGCCACGATACTCACACTCTTCACTCATACATAGTGATGAAGAGCCTGCTATGTAGCCAACAGAAGAGGCATGCTTTTATGTTCTAGGTTAAGGTTAAATTTGCTGCAGGTTTTACTGTTTACCTGTATATGTATGTGTTGGAGTTTCTTTACTACATCATTCTCAAAGAAAGAAGGGGAAATAAAGCACTAGACACGAAGGCACCATTAGTATAAACAGACGTCCAAGCATTTAGCCTATGATCATACAAGTAATACAACTAGATTGTATCCCTCCCTCATATACGCTCTCTGTCCTCTCTGTTTCACACCTGGAATTTTTAATAGGAGCTCAGGGGAGATGTAAGCCAGGAATATTATGAGCTACCAGACACTCACTTATGCTGCGTTGGGAATGATCTGGCTTTGATTGTTTCCTGGTAGACCTTGAATATTCTGGTGAATCATAATCAGTATTTATATTAAAAACGCTAATGTTGTATTGCTTTTCCCTAAAGTTGCCCTATCATGAGAGTGGTATGGAGGTTGCCATATGTATTTCCTTTTGAACAATGTCAATTTCCTGGCTGCATATCTGATTATTTTGTCTTCGGTAGCATTGAATCTCACATCTTAAACAATCAGAACACCAGAGTAAATTTAAAGAGAATCTGTACTCTAAAATTCTTACAATAAAAAGCATACCATTCTATTCCTTATGTTCTCCTGTGCCCCTCTGTGCTGTTTCTGCCACTCCCTGCTGCAATCCTGGTTTGTAATTAACAGTTTTAGGCAGAGTTTACAAACAAAAGACTGGCTTCTAACCAGCGTATCATAGGCTGAGAACTAGCTTACTGTGTGACTCATGCAGAGCTTGGAGGGGGTGTGTAAAGCTTCTGCCAATGACAAGCAGTGCTGTACATTCCACACATTCCAGCCTCAGCCCGACAGACACGACAGAGGAAAGGAGATAAGATTTATTACAGAGACAGTGCAAGTAGGAAAGGTTGCAGTAAGACAGACTACATTAGAACAGTAATAGGAACTTATAGGACAGAAGAAATAAGGCTCAAAATTTTGTTACAGAGTCTCTTTAAAGCACTTGTTCTGAATCTGGGTCTGTGGCTGAACAAATCAGAGACAGGGGATCATCAGGACAGCCGTTCTGGGTCTGTGGCTGAACAAATCAGAGACAGAGGATCATCAGGACAGCCATTCTGGGTCTGTGGCTGAACAAATCAAAGACAGAGGATCATCAGGACAGCCAAGCTCTTGGCATTGTCTAAAAAGCAAATACATATGGCAGCCTCTCTTGTGACAGGGTCACTTTTATCATATCAGCAAGAAAGTGGCTTATTGAGCCCCTAGAGAGCAGATATTCCTGAGACAACGTTTGTAACCTGCTTTGTGTCGAAACTGCTGTATTTATTAGGCATTAGGCTCAACATGATTTGTTTCTTAGCCCACATCCTAAGGCAGAGTTCCCACTTATAAAAAATGCAGCATATTTGCTTTTTATTTATTTTTATTTTTTTCCAGAAAAATGCACGTGATGCACATTTTATGTATTTGAATGGGAGCTGGAAATGTTCACAGTTTAGTGCAAATTTGCATTTTTTTCTGCTTCTTTTTCAGCTTTCTTATTTTGCCAATATAGAGCCATTCAATAAGGATGTTGGCATAAGATGCTAGATTAGACTTTCAACTTGTTTTAACCATTTAAATAGTTGAGGTGTGAAAAATTGTAACATGACTACCTGATCTGGGCAGTTTATTTCTAATGCAGGGATTTTGGAATGTCTGTACAGCAAATAATACACCAAACAGTACGCTGTTGCCATAGATTCAAGAAAGTGCTTTTTGAAATTATTGGAACTTTTAGATATTCAAATCAATTGAAATATAAAAATGTTTTTGTCACATTTATGTTAAGTGATCTGTTACACTGTTAGCACGGTAACAACTTTGAATTCATTTTTAAAATAAAACTTCAATTACATCTCAATTTCAAAAAGTGATTAAATAATTTTACAACCAAAGTTGAAAAAAAGAGAATGAAAGTAAGAGTGCAGGTGCCATGTGACTGAAATAACCCCGTTTCCTGGACCTATTTGTATAATGTCCTTAGCCTGCACTAATGGCTGCCAGTTATTCATATTTTGATCAGAATAAAAATGAGGGAACAAAATCAGAAAATGTAAATTTGAATCTGAATCACATATTGATTCAAGTGCCCTTGAATTAGAGTTAGTACCGATTTAAGAAACAGAAAAAAGGTTCAGCAAAGAAAATTATTGTTGCTTAAAGTGGATCTAAACTCAGAACTTCCTCTCTGCTTTAAAGAAAATCTGTAACAAAAAAAAAACCCTCCCCTAGGGGGTACTCACCTCGGGTAGGGGAAGCCTCCAGATCCTATTGAGGCTTCCCCCTCCTCCTCGGTCCCACGGTGGCGGCGAAAATCCTCCCGGAGCGGCGGCGATGTAAATATTCGCATTTTGGCTCCAGCGCAGGCACAGTATCCGCTCCTTCCCATAGAGATAGGCGGAAATAGACGATTTTTGTCGGGCCGCTCTACTGCGCAGGCGCAAGTCTAAACTTTCAAGGAACACATAATGGGTTAAGCCTCAGTCTTTTCTTGTACAGGCAGGGACACACAGCTACTGATGAGGCTTATTAGGCTCTGATGTAGCTAAATAAACACACATAGCTCAGTGTAGTGGATATCTATAGCATTCATATTCTGGTTTGGGTCCACTTTAAACTCTGTATGCAGATACTCACACTTGAATTGAACTGTGCTCATCTTGTAGAGACTTTAAAGCGGTATAAAACACTGACATAATATTCAATAAAAACATGTTTTCCTACTTTTTATATCCCATACAGCTATCATATTTGCTTTTGTGCATAAGAATTATTATTCATTTAGAAATTACAAGTTCCCAAAGTAAATTTTTTTGTTCTGAGAGCTGACATTGCATTTTGTTCATAACTGGTGTATTCATATTATAATGTATCCAGAAATGCTTTCTGAGTATATGTCTGTGTTCCGGAGTGTGTGAATTGCCAGAGAATGTTTACAAGTAAGTAAACACAAGATAATGTTATCTCTAGGGATGATCACAGATATGTAAATTGTTCCAATTTGATGCAAATTTATGCAAATGTTTATGCAAATATATGCAGCTTGAAAATTGACTGATTTAAAGCTGGGTTTAAATTGATTGGTCCGTTTTCAAACTGCATATATTTGCATAAAAATTTGCATATTTCAGAAAGAAAAATCATCTCATTAATCATCCCTAGTTATCTCCAGTTCAGATGCGTCCAGCTTTCCCTGCAGGGAGCTTGTAAGTCCTGTGTTTAACTAGTTGAATGCTGTTCTACTAAAAAAATGGTAGTATTATATAATATGCTGTAAATAATCTTTTAGAGCAAAGAAGAAATGTTTGGTTTCATATCACTTTAAATAGACAAGGGCAGGTGGAAAAGTCGGGATGAATCAAACAAATACCAACAGTAACTCTCTAAACTCTAAAATGAATGAGAACAAATATACTGTATGTAATGCAGACAACTTAAAAAAAAAAAAAACTAATATTGTTAAAATGATCAGCAAAAACAAAAACAAAAAAAAAACAAATCTGTAGCAGTGTTTTGTATTAAACCAATCCCTCCACTGCATGATTTCCAGACCTCTACCATACACTTCTCTATGCCAGTCAGCTCAGCAAACAGACACTTAAACAGTCAATATCAATTATTTATTTCATTTATTATATATTGATAAAGCAATTATATCTTCTGCATTGCTTTGCAGAGTATAAAGTCATTTCACTAACTGCTCCTCACAATCTAGTCCTTGCCCTGGTCATAGCCTTATGATCCTACAACAGTCTATGGTTACTTTTGGGGGTAAACAATAACTCTACTAGTAAGTTTTTGGCACTGAAGTGCCTGGAGAAAAGCTGACAAACGGGGACAGCATAAAAATTCCTTACAGATATTATTCTAGCCAAACTATAACACTTGGATTTTTTTTATTTTTTTAATTTACAGATCACACCTATCACACTCTAGTTCTGGTTTTATAAACTGAGGAGTGAGAATGGTGTTGGTCTTGCACATAAAACTACATATACAATGGATCATATTTTAACAAGTTTATGCATCAATTTATTAAAATGTTTAATGCCTCTAGGAAGGCACAGAGAGTCTGATTGCAAAGAAAAAAAAAAAAAAAAAAAACATGGGGAAGAACTAACAGTGGAAATGTATTGTACTAAGTATCTCTGTTAATCCAATATACAGATTTTTACACATGCATTTTATGTATGTGTTACGACCACAACCCAAATTCTGTCCACTTCGGGTTCTGCCGGTCAAAACTAGAAATGGCTAGCTGATGCGGCCAGTGTGCAAAACGGTGACCTTTTGCGGACTTTGGCCAGCCAGAACGCATTATGGCTAGATGTGGTGGGCCAAGTCCCAAAGTACCATAGTACCATTCCCCGCCACAAAGTACCTCCTTTCCCTGCCGTTTACCTGCTGCCACCGCCTATTTTATCTCCTCTCCAGTCCACCAGCTGATATTTCCCGCTGCAAAGTACCGCCGCCATCTGATTACACCTCCTCTCCCTGCCGCCAGCTGATTTCCCCGTAGTCCTTACCCCTCTTCTGCAAGGACCTGTGGCTTCCTTTCATGCTGCCGACTGCAGCTGCTTTCTCTGCTCTCCTGCAAGGTCCCAGGGCTGCCTTTCCTCTTCAGTGCTCTCCTGCATGGCTTGTATGATGGCGGCTGCAGCTGATTCCCCCACCTCATTCCATCGCTGCCTTTTGTCTTCTCTCCATCTTCTTTCCGCCACCTTCCTTCTCCGCCTTCTGTCTTCTCTTCCTCTTCTAGTCTTTGGCTGCTCCCCAAGCAGTTCACCGCTCCCCACCACCTCATTAAAGTAGACCTGAATTCTTGCACAGGACAAAAGGAAAACATAGAGAAATGCACCCTATATGTATTTAGAGAGTTTGTCCTGTCTAATGCCCCCTCATCTGTGTCTAATCACAAGTTGTAATTTGATCTCTCCCCTGTGTCACCTGAGTGCCACGGCAGAGCAGCTAATTTGAAAGCACAGGATGTTAACAGTATGTCTGTTTCCATGAAAGCAGGAAGTAGACACATTGCAGATTTATTACAGGATTTGTATCAGCTGTTACAAATAAATGTTTTTCTTTAAAGGTTATTATGCTGTTGCGTATCTTTCAGAGCTGAGAGGAAGTTCTAAGTGTCTTTTATGCTGCCGTTACAGGATCCGGGATGTTTGTACATTTTGGACTTTGGCCGACTGACTTTGGCCATTTTGCAAACTGACCGGCTAATGTCAGAAACCCCCAGCATTTTGGACTTTGGCCGATGTCAAATCGGGCAGCTCTAGAAATGACTGGCTACTTTGCACGTTGGCCTATGTCTGTTTTTGGCCATAACATATTTATAAAAATGGTGCTCGCAGGGGTGTAGCAATAGGGGTTGCAGAGGTTGCTACCGCATCAGGGCCCTTGGGCCAGAGGGACCCCGAAGGGCCCTCCCTCAACTACAGTATTAGCTCTCTATTGCTGTGTTGGATTTCAATGGCAGATGAGTGTAGGACTTTGCATAGTGTTGGTGTTCAAATTGCAGATCCTGCATTGAGAAACTGAAATTACTGCACTTCTGCTCCCAAGCTAGTAGACAGGGTCACTGGTATGCTGTCCACATCACACTTTACATGAGTCCGATGCTTTCATCTTCCAAACCAGATGGAGGAAGCATTAGAGTCATGTGAAGTGTGGCTTCAGTGACCTCCCTGTGGACTTTGTCATCAAGCCTGGGTACTGAAGTGAGATGTTAGGATTAAGTTGGATTTCTCAAACCAGGATCCACATTTTAAGGGAACCCGAGGTGAGAGGGATATAGAGGCTATTACTTCCTTTTAAACAATACAATTTGCCTGGCAGTCCTCCTGATCCTGTGTCTCTAATACTTTTAGCCATAGAACCTGAACAAGCATGTGGCAGATCAGATACTCTGACTCAGCTGACTCAGGTTTTGCTGTATTAGCCATATGCTTGTTCCAGGGTTTTGACACTACTTATACCACAAGATCAATAGGGCTTCCAGGCAACTGGAATTATTTACAAGGAAATAAATATGGCAGCCACCATATCCCTCTCCCTCAGCTTCCTTTTAAACACCAACATTAACTTTGTTTAATGCTGAAGATCTGAAACGATGCCCAAAGTATGAAAATATATAAATGTAATTTTTTACTTCCTTTTAAAGGCAGTCTGAAGGCCCTCTGCCTCCCTACATTGCAACAGAGCTGTACAGCCTAGTTCCAGTGATGTCAATAAATGACAGCAACTGGTATATTTCAGTTCTGACAAAATATTGTCAGAACTGGAAGTTATCACTGTAAGAAGAAAAAGGTGAGCTTCTGAGAGGAACTGGCGGCGAGGTAAGTACCGTATTTTTCGGAATATAAGACGCTCCGGCATATAAGATGCACCTAGATTTAGAGGGTAAAAATCAGGAAAAAAATAAATAAACTAAACCTAGGTGCGTCTATGGTGCAGGGGCTTCTTATGGACCTCTAACTCCCCCAAAACTGTCTTTATCTAAGCTACACTGCCCATCTATACTAACACCTGCTACACTACACTTCCCTTACCCCTGCTGCCCCCACCAACTACACATTACTTCACTAACCCCTACTACAACTACACTACACTACATTACACTACAGTATACTACACTTCCCTCACTAACACCTGCAGCCAACCCAAACTACACTACACTTCACTAACTAACCCCTCCAGCCAACCCAAACTACACTACACTTCACTAAGTAACCCCTCCAGCCAACCTAAACTACACTACACTTCACTAACTAACCCCTTCAGCCAACCCAAACTACACTACACTTCACTTCACTAAGTAACCCCTCCAGCCAACCCAAATTACACTACACCTCACTAAGTAACCCCTCCAGCCAACCCAAACTACACTACACTTCACTAAGTAACCCCTCCAGCCAACCCAAACTACACTACACTACACCCCTGCTGCATCTCACCTGATCCTGTCGCCGCGATCCTCCCCTCCTCCATCTGCCTGCCATCACCCGAGAGTCGCAGCAGCCGTCATCTGAGGGTCCCATTAGGTGTCATCAGAGGGTCCAGCAATCCCATCAAGTATCCCCGCTCTTTAAGTGTCCAGGTTGCCGGCTCCTCTTCGCTGCAGTCATGCTTGTATGCAGCCTCGTGGTGATCACGCGGTGATTACGCGCTGCCGGGGCCGACTTCCTCCATAGTTACAGCATTCTCTTCTTAGTTACAGTGCCCCCTTCTGCGTGACGTGCGCCTGACGTCATGCGTGACCCCGGCGCACATGCGCCGCTCGTCACACAGAAGAGGGCACTGTATCTAAGAAGAGGACACCGTAACTATGGAGGAAGGCGGCCCCGGCAGCGCGTAATCACCGCATGATCACGCAAGCCTGCATACAAGCATGACTGCAGTGAAGAGGAGCCGGCGACTTGGACACTTAAAGAAAACCTGAACTGAACATTAAAAGTCAAAATAAACATACACAAGTTATACTTACCTCCTGTTTAGTCTACTCCTCAATCTATTTTTCCTCTCCTGCATCCTGTTTGTCCACTGTGATCAATGGAATTCTCCGTCCTCCATTTTGAAAATGGCTATTACCCCATAACAGCTTCCTGGTCAGCACATTGTTAAACTGTAACATCGCCCACTTGAGCCATAGGCAAACATGGACACATCAGTTCTCCTCTCAGCTGTAACTGACAGGAACTGATATATTTCAGTTCTGACAAAATGTTGTCAGAACTGGATGGGATCACTGTAAGAAGAAAATTGTGAGCTTCTGAGAGGAACTGATGGCAAGGTAACTATGTAATGTTCATTTGAAGCTACCTCATGTGTTTATTTTAAATAATTTTACTCAGTACAGGTTCTCTTTAAAGAGTGGGGATACTGGATGGGATTGCTGGACCCTCTGATGACGGCTGCTGCGACATTGGATGACGGCGGACAGACGAAGGAGGCGAGGATCGCGGCGGCAGGATCCGGTAAGTATGTTATGGGGCGAAAATACCGTACCTTTGGAATATAAGACACACCCACTTTTCCCCCTAGTTTTGGGGAAGGATAAGTGTGTCTTATATTCCGAAAAATACGGTATGTAATATTCATTTCCAGCTACATCATGTGTTTATTTTAAATAATTTTACACAGTTCAGGTTCCCTTTAAGAGTTATTTAACATTATCTTGAATACAAAAGGAATCAAGCTGAAGAAGTATGCTCTTTTATTTATTTATTTTTTAAATTAGAATTTTTCTTTATATTTAGTTTTCCTGAATGAATCAGAACCTCCACATACACACGACCTGTTTTATCTTTGATAAAAAGGCCATCTACAAGCCATAATGCACTGGATGGTAAAAGATTGCATTAAATAAATAAAACTTCACAACTGTAGTGATGGACATGGTTTGCCAGAAGCACACACTCGGGCCTTTCGGAGTGATAGGGGATGCAGGGTATAGGCCTTCCAAGATCTCCTTAGCAATGATTACTGAAATAAAAGTTAATCTGTCAATTTATTTACATCTACATTTATAGGGATGCTCATTCGAATTTCGAGGAATTGAAATTTCCGATTGGAAATCCAAATTTCCGATCAAAACTCGGAAATCGGATTTCTGCAAAAATACTACATTACTGCAATTCGGTAATTTTAACCCAATCACAGAACTCAAAATCAGAACCATTCATAAAATGCAGAAACAACTCGGAAGAATTTGGCCAGAGAATGCAAAAAAAAATAAAATAAAAAAAAAAGCTACTCGGAAATCGGATTTCTGTAGAAATACTGCATTACCACAACTCGGTAATTTTAGCCGAATCACAGAACTCGGAAGCATTGGACCAATCAGAGAATGCAGAGTCAACTCGGAAGTATTTGGCCAATCAGAGAATGCAAAAAATGACTAAAAAAAACCACTACTCGGAAATCCAAACTCGGAAATCGGAAACCGATTGGAAATCCGTGGAATCGGTAATCGACATTGACGGAAATCAGAATTTCTGCGGAATAGGAAATCGACATTTCCGACCATCCCTAATTTTTACCAATATGGCAAATGTGTTTCAAAATGTCTTGGAAAACACCCGCTTTCCTCAAGTGCTATACAAATACATAGGACATTATAAGCACCTATATAATTAGAATACCACTAATTAATTTGTTCAACCACCATTTGATGTTGTGTAAAAAGCTAAGTAGTAGCAAAAATTTACATGATTTAAGAACATATATTTAGCTTAAAACGTCAACTTGAATTAACACCATATAAAATTAATCCCCACTAATTGCAAGCACATGCAATCTGTAATGAGTCACCATTCACATTGTACATTTAAGCAAGGAAATCATTAAAGATGTTTAAGTGCATCATTTTTTAGAGCGCTTACTACATGCAGGAGTTGAGTCATGCTTCTACCAATTATCAGCTGAAATGAAAGTAATTTCCTGTAAGTTTACATTTTTCTTTTCAATTGACTACATTAAATTTGTAAAAATGGTGAAACAGAAAAAAAGGGTATAATTAGAATACTGTTAAATACACACATTTAATTTTACTGAGTGCTTTCCTCTATTGCTTGAGTTGTAGTTATAGAGGCGGGGAAAAAAAAAAAAACTAAATTGTGAAAAGAGACTGCTTTATCATAGGTTGAGTTCATGTTTTGATATTCACTCTGATAGAAATTAACATGATTGGTTGCATTGCCTCAGTGTGCTGAATAGACATGGCCCAAACGGTTCGCATGCAAACTTGTTCGCGTGAACAATGCGGGTTCACATTTGCATTGAAACGCGAACTTTATGCGCGTTCGACCCGCCCCCTATACTACATCATTGGGCTAAACTTTGACCCTCTACATCACAGTCAGCAGACACATGGCAGCCAATCAGGCGGCACTCCCTCCTGAAGCCCCTCCCCCTTATGTAAGGCAGCAGCGTCTGCAATTTTCTCACTGTGTGCTGCTGTATTAGTGAGAGAAGGGAGAGACATTGTAGAGATGGGGAAAGAGAAAGTTAGGAGGTCTGTTAGCTGGCTCCTTGCTGATATTTGTTGATGAAAAGTGCCCCAAAACAGCTCTTTTGAGTGCTAATGTTCTTGTGATGTGTTTTTCTTTTTGTGTGGCCCATTGACACTGCATATACAGCCCTGTCTGTTGCAGCTGTCCCTTTCTAATTGCTATACTGTGCCAGGCCCAGCACATTCAGTGCATACCTTTTCACTGCACCTGTGTGACTGCTGCACATTGTATTATAATACAAGTCACTGCATACTTTTCACTGCATCTGTGTGACAGCACACTGTTTTATATGCCAGTCACTGCATACCTTTCACTGCACCTGTGTTACTGCATACTGTTTTATATACCAGCAGTCAGTGCATCCACTTTCACTGCACCTGTGGGACTGCACATTGTTCTACCAGCAGTCACTGCATACCTTTCACTGCATCTGTGTGACCGCATGCTTTTTTATATACCAGCAGTCACTGCATACCTTTCACTTCATCCCCCCCATATGGACAAAACAACAGGCAGAGGCAGAACCAGAGGCAGGCCACCCAGCAGGTCTGTTTGAGGTCCTGCTGTCGTGATTTTGTGCAGCCCTCAACCAAAGTACAGTGTTCAAAAGAAGGCACGTGCCATCAACCCCCAATATTGTCAGGGCATAGTTGACTATTTAACACAGAACACCTCATCTTCCTCAGCTTCCGCATGGAAGCGTGACATATCTTCCTTCTCCAGCTCTGATTCTGGCACCCCACTTAACACTCAGTTGGCAGCCATCACCAAAGTGCCATCATCCCAGGGCTCAGTGGTGTCAAAAAATGTTTCTGTGTGTCTGCCTCAGATGACAGTGATGCCATCTGTACTCTCTGCCACCGAAAATTGAGCCGTGGAAATACCAAGACCCACATAGGGACAACTGCCTTACGAAAGATGTGGATGTAATGACCACCTGAGGAAAAGCAGCACATAAAGCCACAAACTGCAGTGGAAGATACCAGGCCGCAATTATTTCTCAAAAAAGGCGATACCCAAACTGTACCATGATGTTGAAAGGCAAGTGGTGTCATCTCTGGCACACAGTGTTGGGTCAAAGGTCCATCTGACCACAGATGCCTGTAAAGCACGGTCAGGTCTGCCCCAAGACTAAGTCAGTCCCCACACACAGCATCTCTGCCTGCACGCTGTGTGACTGCCTGCCCCAAGACTAAGTCGGTCCCTACACAGCATCTCTGCCTGCAGGCCGCTTGACTGCCTTCTCCGCCACCACCAACAGGGTCCAACAGTAATAATTTTTCTGGTGCATGTACATCCTTGCCTAATTTTTTGGGCTGCACTGCGGCTGCAACAACAAAACAAAAAGTCATGTACATGTGTCAATTCCCCTTCATGATCATTACCTTGCCACGGTGAAGGGGCTTGCGTATCACAATGAAGCAATGACCGGCTATATGAGTGTGTTGGGGGGCACACCTGACCCAAGATAATAAGGTCCGTTGCTTCATTGTGGACAGACCAAATTCGATCAGCTGGACACTTAGTCACTGTTGTTCTGTCATTGAGCTACCTCAGCCCAACCATTTGGGCTTGAAAATTGCCATCTCCTGCACTCTTGCCATGGTGCGCACCAGTCCAGCACGGCGATCACTACACAAACAGCTGTTTGTGGTGCGTTAAACAGTGAGTTTGGTCTGTCAGTGTGAAGCAGTACACTAATTACACTACCTGACTGATGTATACACACGCAAGATGTTTTCAAGCACTGTATGCCTCCAATTTAGCAATGCAATGTGATTTCTGCTTTCAAATCCGGAATTTTTCCAGGGACTTTTGGCATGTATCCCACTCCGCCATGGCCCCCTCCAGGTGTTAGACCTCTTGAAACATCTTTTCCATCACTTTTGTGGCCAGAATTAGTGTTTGTAGTTTTGAAAGTTCACCTGCCCAATGAAGTCTATTGCGGTTCGCATGGTTCGCGCAAATGCAAAGTTTTGAGGAAGTCCGCGTTTGATGTTCACGAACCTAAAATTGGAGGCTCGAGCCATCTCTACTGCTGAATGGAATATTGCAATTAAAGATCAACAAGGTCCCAATCTAGGACACTTTGGGCCTGATGTATGAACCACCATTAAATGTGTATTGCTCATTAACAAGGTAACATAATGCACATTACCTTAGCAACGTTCTCATTACTTATGTACACTTGGTATTGTGCTGGTGTTAGTACCTATAATATTGCCATGTGCTAGCTGTGCACAGCAAATCCACTGGTTCATGCATTAGGCTCCTTTTTTATTAACAGGTCTACAAATCAGGAAATGCAGCAAACCATGATTATTAAGTTGAGAATCAGGGACAAAGGGTCATAACCAAAAGCAAAAAGGCCCCACACTAGTTGGCTGGAAAATATACTATGAATAAAAGTAGACAAAACTAATTAACCAGATCCACCAAGAGGCAGATCTCACTCTCTCTCTCTCTCTGATCGAATTTGTTCAGAGAGATTGAATTTGATCAGAGAGAGATCTGTTGCCTTGTCCATATACAGCAGACCTATTCCCAATAGATTTCAGCAAGAAGTTTATCATGAATCGACCTAGCGATGCCACTTTGAAGTTTAATGCACAGCTGGTATTGGCAGCCAGCATTAGAAGACCTTTATCTGTTTATCAGAAACACTTAAAAAAAAGTCACTAGGCAAAAAATAAAATTGTCATAATAGCTGTAACAGGGCAGACTAAAGTTTGAAATTGAAAACATGGACATTTTGGTGAGCAAAACCTAAATCTGCAACCCTCTGTATTAGAAAATATCACATGTCCCCCAATTGGCATGGCAGACAGACCTATAAGCCATGATACAAAGTACAAATAGATGTCTTCAGGCCTCAGAGGTAAGTAAAAATTTCCTAAAATTAGTCAGATCTCAAAATAGAAATAGAAGCCCCTTCAAGAGGTTGCTTTAAAATAAATATATTAATAAAAAACATTTTATCTCTTTGGTTTTATTAATGTTAAAAATATATATGTACCTTTTTAAAACAGAAGGTATTTGTGATAATTCAGCTTTAAGTGAGCAACTGTGATTTCCCATGATGCATCACTCCTAAATATGCAAATTGTATCCTTATGCCCCTGAAAGCAAGACACACTGGTATATGGCTTGGTTTAGCCTATAGCTTATACATTTTACAGAGCCACATCAGTCCAATATACATACAGTGTGTTTCAGACTTTCTGGACCTCGTGAGTGCATGGACTGATGTGGCTCTATGGGATATTACTTGAACCAGTACTATAGAATACCCAAAGAGCTCTGGGTGACCCAGAACCACCAGGACAGTATAAGGGGCTAAAAGAGACCAAAAACTCCTCTTACTAAAAGGCTACGCTGAATACAACTTTGAATACATTTAGAAAAAAAAACAGCAGCAAAGCAAATGTTTCCACTTCCATGCTTGACTGTGGGGATGGTGTCCTTTGATTTATACTCAGTATTTTTCTTCCACCAGCGAGCTCTGTTTTGGTATCATCTGACCAAGCTATTTCTCTTAAGCTATCTCTAAATTGCTTTTCTCTGGCAAACTTAAGACAGCCTTTTGCATGTTCCTTCTTGAGCAGGGGGACTTTCTGGGTGCTGCAAGATTTCAATCCATTGTGTTGTCAATAGCATTTTTAGTTACTATGATCCCAACTGCCTCTAGTTATTTGACAAGCTCCTCCCATGTAGTTGGGGACTGGTTCCTCACCATTTTCATGATCATCCTCCACACCCCATGAGACAAGATGACTGAGCTCTAGACCAAAGGCAAGTGATGTCATGGAAGAGCCATGAAAAAAGAAAATGCCATCACAATCGGTTTGCTGCACCGATTGTCGTTGACGTGCTAGATCAAAATCTTATGTTTAGGTACAGCCGAATGTGAGCCTGGGGTCTCTAGCTTTCACACCTGCTAGCAGAACTCTTTTCATGAAGTATGTTTGTTGATCAGTGAAGGCATGTTTGTTTTAATTACCTGGTTCAAAAGGAGTTCCTTCAGGGACCAGCAAGCCCAAATGGCAAAGTGTTGCTGACTTCTTTTATGGCCAGAATAAACATGCCAGGGGGCCTAATCAGAAACTACAGTCCCACAGACATGCCGGAGCCATCAAATCAGCATTAAACCTAAATGTAGTATATGAATTTAGCCTGTTTAAGGAATACCGTTTATATTAGAGGTATGAAAATTATATCATTCTGCTGGTCTGAATCTGGTGAATATTTCAATATTAAATTGGTTTCACTGACATACCCAGTCCCTGAGGTAATCAGCTGCTTCATGCTAGAACATGTAACCCTGATCAAGAGTATGACTCTGTCATCCGCACAAATATGTCATTTCCCATTGTTGAATTACAGCATTTTATAAGTTTAAACCTAAATCTCTCTCCGAGGACATGGACTGTGATTGGTTGTCAACCAGATGGGGGCGGGCTTGGTCCCACCCCAAAACTAGCTTCAATAAACCAAGCTTCAGGCAGAGAGGAGGAGTCCTCCACTTTGAAATATCATCCCGATTATATCCTTGCCAGCTTGAGGACATGCTGGCATCCAGCTTGTTTGGACTTTGATGCTGAGTCGCCTGACTCTGAAACCAAGGACTTAGCATTTATTTTCCAAAATGACACTTTCACCTGAGCTTAAGTATCTGTTTTTTTCTTCCCTTATTTTTATTTTCATACTGCACTACTATTGTTTCTATAATTGTTGATTTTAATGATTTTCTGTATATATTAATTATTTATATTGCATTTATAATAAACAACTCTAAAGTCATTTATTTGTTTAGCTACACCTACTATTCAGCAACACAGAAATAATCCTAATGTTCCAAAGAGTTGCTACTGCTGTTGTTAGCTAGATAAAATAGAGTGTGTTTAACCATTTTATTTGCAGGTATTAGTATCAGCGAGATTAGATCTCCTGCCCTTCTTCAGAATGGTGGCAGTTTCCTACCATGAAATAGTGTGTAATTTGGGTTACTGTAACTCACAAGCTCCCTTCTAGCCAGCCTGCTGTCAAATTCCAGTGGTTTCTGCGAACCGATTGCGACCACAGATTGCATGACTTGTGTGCTGAAACCGATTGGAAGGCATTGTGCGGTCTGGCCACTAGGGGGCGTGTGACAATGGTCATTTTATATTACTTCCATTTTTGAATAGTTGCACCATCTATTGTCACCTACCAGCCAAGCTGGTGTTGAAGCTCATTCCAGAATTTTGCAGCAAGTCTACAATCTTGTGCCATAAGTCCTTGAACAGATCTTTGTTCTTGCCCATGGTGATGGGAAGGTTATAATGGAAATAACTGATTTTATGGAGAGGTGGGCTTCATGCGTATAATGAATTGAAATCAGGAGTGTCAGTAATTGAGTGATTGTAGTCTCTGTGCCACCTGGGCACATAACCAATCTGTGGGAGCCATAATTATGTCTGGGGATGAAATACTAATTTCTCTCATTTCTAGATTTTTGGTTGATTTTTGTTGCCTCTTTTCATTAAGTTGAAATTTTCATAAACATAAACATTACATATTTAGCAGAATCAATGGGAAGAGACATGTTACTCCTCTCAAGTTACTCCCTTCAAACATTCTATTACCCCACTAAGCATCAAATACTTATATTGCAGGGTCTAGTAGAATATTGGATTGCCTAAAGACTTTGGCACCATGTACATGACATTAACCCGAACATAAACTAGACATGTTACTCCTCTCATGTTACTCTCCTCAAACATCTTATGACCCCCACTAAGCATCAAATACTGAATATTACAGGGTCTAGATTATTGGATTCACTGATGACATTGACACCATGAACATCATAGAGGCATGAATTTGAAATAAACCCGAACACAAACTGCAACACCACTCACCTCATAATCTCTGCAATGGACCTCCTGGAAAAGCGGTCCTATGCAGATGAATTGCACCACAATGAGATGCTCACTTTTATGATATTTTTGAGTCCTAAAAGTAATTTTTATATTAAAAGGCAAAAAAGAAAGATTGTGATGAAACATGGAGTGAAGCCGCACCAGATCTAGAATGTGTGTTTTGTGCATATGTATAGGATACTATACATGTGTACACTAAAAAAGGGCATCCATTAATTTGGGTGCCTGATGAAGCTACTAGTAAAATATTGGTAATATGAATAATATTCTACTATTGAACATTGTCTAATATCGATATCAGAACATCATTAATTTTATGTGCCCAAAGTTTTACTCTAGTTGCCATGATAGCTACAATTAACATTGCAGTCTAAGTGGTGCTCTAAGTACACATGACACACAGAGGCACCCACATTATGCACTTCAACCTTACTCAGCCACTATTTTGAAAGAAAAAAAAAACAAAAACAAAAAAACAACCATCCAGATAGCTTTCTGCATTCCCATTGTCTTTCTCATTCCCATCATCTTTCCCATTTTCACACATGAAAATCCCCTCAAAAGCAACTTCTACTCTTTTACTGACTCTGACTCTTGTGCATTGTGCAGGCTGATTAGTAATTTCTGTGAGAATGTATGCACATAGTAAATAATAACACCAATAATGCCAGGTGTAAAACAGGCATGACTATTACCTTTTTGTGACGTTTTGGCTTCCTTAGAAAATTCCTGCACTTGGAGTAGTATGACCTAAATCCAGCACTGGGGTGATGCTGTATAAAACACGATTCTTGGAAATACTGGGATTCTGGAAATCCTCAAAAAAAATATAATTTCATATAAATTCTGTAAACACATCACATAGAAAGGTTTAATTACATCAGACATAACTTGAAGGACAATGACAAAGCTGAAATTGGAATTCCATAGCATCTTACCTAGAAGTTTGTTAGAGAAACATAACAACATAATACCATTTTGAAACAAAGCTTAATCAACTTGTGAACATCTCCTTGCATGCATGGGTAATTTCTTCAATAAGAAATAAAATGCTATGCATGATTACAAATACACAGGAACACCACAATAGATGCATCCACTGACCTCCACTCACTTTGATTTGCTAACCTTTTTGGTTTACCCTTCTCTGACCATTTAATAATGTCACTTGGGAAATCACGGCTAATGGTGCATCTTAAGTCATTTACTGCCACATATCACATATTGATTGCTTTCTTACTAGGACACACACGGACAAAAATTAAACACTGTTAGAAAAGTAAATATTCTTCACCTTAAATATGCATTCAAGGCAAAATAAGTGACCTCGAGCGATCTTACAGCTTCAAGACTGATAAAGTGGCTACAACAAAGTATGTATACTGACAACTTAAAGAATTTCCAAATGCGTACCTTAGTTAAACCAGCAGAAAATACTTTGCAGACATACCGAGACAGGACAGACAAGTGTACCATGAAATAAGTTTACAGTGACATTGGCGGTTTTCTTTATTTTTGGTTACAACATCTTACTGGTCCACAATTTATCCCATGAAAACATTTTTTTTTTCAGCTTAACAATAGTGATCTTTTAAGGCTGATAATTCCAGTCCATTACGTCTTGCAAATGTTTGTGAGCACCACTGCAACTTGTTATTTTATTTTTAGCCAGCTATTCTTGAGCCATTGAGCTGCTACTTTGCTTGACACTGAATTATTGCTGTTTTAAACAAGTACTTATTGCTCGTCCAAAATGTCACATTTCACAGATGAATACGTTTGAAGGTTAAAGTCATTAAACAATACATAAAAAGGGAAAATGACAAAGTAAGGACTGTGGTGGAGAAGATGAGTGTGCTTTTGAGCAGCGTGGTGGAACGATCATATCCCAAATACCGGTAGGTCTCAACTATTAAAATTATAAAAATGTGTGCAGACACACACACGCATGCACACACACGCACATATACACACACACACATTTTTGTTCAATTGTTGCTATCTATCTGACACATGATAGTTCCATTATGCTATTTTTAGATATTTTCTTATTTTTTGTTTATTGTTTTTAATTCCAAAAACAATTGTATTTGTTATTGACATCAGGTAAATGTTACCATACTGATGAAACATTATCAGTTAGGTACATTTTACCATATTTGTGAAACATTATCAGTCAATAAATTTGACCATATTTAAGAAACTTTACTAATCAGGTAAATTTTGCCATATTTATGAAACGTTACCAAAATTGGTGATTTCATTTAATTTAATTTGCTTATGGTCCCTTTTTGATATGTCCAGGTTATCATGTTTGTCAGACTCCATCTTGGTTCTTATGCCCCTCCTAGCTACAGAAACAAGGGGTCGTATGAAATTCAATTTTTATTCTAAGTTTTCTCATAGGTGACATTTTCACAAAATTATCAATAAAATGCCTTTTAAGCCACCAGAAAGCAAGAAAATACAACAATTTTGATAACATTTTTTCACCTACTTTTTAGTACATTTTCAATTGCGGAGTACTATAAAGCTATTCTAAATAGAAGGGGAAAAATGATCACCTAGTAGCAAACTAAGGTGAAAAATGTAATTGCATATTGCCCATTGGGTTTTGGATCATTGACCCATTTGCAATTCACTTTTTCTCCTAAGTTTACTCGTAGGAGATAATTTTTCATCTTGATTTGGAATAAAGTTTCAGCATTTCATGATTGGGAAAAGTACCAAAAGTAGGTCAAAAGTACTATCCAAAATATTTTCAGTATTTTTTTTTTTTTGCTTGCTGGGAATTTAAAAGGCATTTTATTGACAGGTTTGAAAATATCACCTTGGAGAAAACTCAGGAGATAAACTTCATTGTATATGTACCATTGTGTTTTAAATATTTTAAATTCCATGTCCCTGTTTGTCCTTTTACTTTGGGAGTGTGGTTTTAAAACCCCTCAGTGGTCAAGTGGTTAAAGATCTCACAAGGATACTTTAAAAACGTATAACAATGTTTATTTGATTTATTTGTTTTTGCATTTTTTGATACTCAGGGTCATAGGCATTCATTTCAGAATTCTGCTCGTTAGACTATTAATGCGGGGGAAATGCAATTGCTATTGCGGTGTTAGGAGGATTAAGAAGGATTTATTTTTCCTTTTGAGGTAAAACTGATAATGACTTCAGTCCTTTCGTTTTTCTTTCAGTTGATCAACAGAAATGGCATTATTAGAGAAAGGATTTGTGCAAATTATTTATTGACCAAGTCCAGGAGGCACATAAAGTCTGTGTGCGAGAAGGCATAGACTGAAAGTCTGGCAGAGCTACATAAACTCCAGTGTACATTTGTAGATAGACTTCCGTGAGCTTTGTGATTACTTAGCATGGTGTAAATGACACCCATAATGATAGTGCCGGGAATATGCCCTCTAGTTATTATAAACAGCTCAGAGATTGGAGGATTACCTTAATGACCAGAGGTTACTTAGTGTCCTAGTTATAAAGTCAAAAAGTGTAACTTCGCTGGCCCCTTAATCAAAGAATTAACTTTTAGGCATTTGTAATGCCTCAGAGTTAATGAGAAATGTCATTTTCTAATGCGCTTCTACAGCATTAGCACTGCAGTGCTGCATACATTAATAACAAATATGTTTATTATGTTTGCAAGAATGGCTCCAGTTCCTTTAAAATGCTGAAGTCCGGTCAATTACATTGACCCTGTGAAATAGTTGAGAAGGCGTCTCTTGAGGAGAAGAAAACTAAGGGACCTATTCACGAAGTGTACTAAAGACGTGAAATGTCAAATATTTAAAGCACAAAGCCGGTAAGAGGCTCCCAGAGGTATATATAGAAAAATAGAGGTAGCTTACCTAAATAATGACAAGTTTTGTTTTCCACCACTCTTCCTGTGACATACTGCACCATTTGGACTCCCATGGTCTCTGTGTTTTTCTTTTTTAGGGTGTTTGGTGGCATGCATGGAAAAAAGGTGCCTGCAGGGGTTTGCTGATAGTACAATCTTGCTAAAATTAGTCATATTCTTCTACTGAATTCCGATTTTGGTGAATTCTGAATTTGATAATATTCACAGATATTTTACTATGGCTAAACATAACCCTGCTATCATAACCTTCCCTGAATTGATGCTTAACCCTAAGACCCCTCCCTGGTGATGTCTAACCCTATGACCCCCCCTTGTGTTGCCTAACCCTAAGACTCCCCTGGTGTTGCCTAACCTTAAGACCCCCCCCCCCGGTGGTAGATAACTTTAAGCTGCTCCTGGTGTTTCCTAACCCCAGGACCCCCTTGGTGCTGTCTAACCGTAAGACCCTCCCTGGTGGCTCCTAACCCTAAACCCCTCCCTAAGTCTTTCCTTTCCCCCTCCACAATGTGTGGCAAACAAGATAGATGTTGGCGCCTGACGGTGCTCAATTAGGGGTAGTGATTTAAAATAATCTCAGGCGCCAGAGCTTGCTGAACTGCAAACAGTGACATTGCATTGTGGAAATACTTGCAGAAACGCAAATAGCGGCATTCCATTGTGGAATAGATTATTTCAATTTCCACTAGCCCGGTACCTTACATTTCAAAAACAGCTGTGCACAGATAATCCTGCAATCCAAACATTTCTTTTCCTCTACAAGGAATACAAGGTTATACGGAAGGCACAGTTCAGATATATTTCCTTCAGCTGGAGGTCATCCAACTTCCTACTTCCGTGCAATACCACCACCACACCCCAAGCAGTGGGCACTCACCATTAATTAATGACCCTCAGCTAGATGGGTCCACACAGCACCTATGGGGTCATCTGCCTATGAACCCTATGGGGTCATATGTCTATTTGCAAAAGACAACCTCTGGATATGATGCTAGCAGGTGCACTACATTTTTTGGTTGACCATGGCAAGGCCTATTCTGAGTGCAATCTGTCCTGTTAAAGGGAACCTAAACTGAGAAGGATATGGATTTTTCCTTTTAAAATAATGCCAGTTTCCTGAATCGCCTGCTGTTTCTGTGTCTCTAATACTTTTAGCCACAGCCCCTGAACAAGCATGCAGATCAGGTTTAGCTGCATGCTTGTTTCAGGGTGTGATTCAGCCACTATTGCAGCCACAGAGATCAGCTGGACTGCCAGGCAACTGCTATTGTTTAACAGGAGGAAACATCCATATCACTCTCCGTTAAGGTTCCCTTTAAATCACTGTATGGAAAATGTCTAATTGGACAGAATTTTGACATTCTTCACTGAGATGTGTACTGACTTTTGTTGGTAGCAGTTTAGACATGAATGGCTGTGTGCTGAATTACTTACTTAGATGGGACAGCAAAATTACACTGTTTTACCAGCTGTACCCTTTCTACTTTACATTGTACACCCAGGTTAAAGATCGTAGAGGCACCAGGATCTAACACTGCGGTGCCCAATCTCCATTGACACAACTTCTATATATGCTTATGCCAGCTAGCGATGCAGTCTCCCTGGTGATATCTGTCCAGCTATCACACAACAATTTTTCTTACATCCTTGGATCTAATGTCACAGTGCTACTTCACGACACCTTTCTGTGTGGGTGGCTTTAATTGTAGTTTTCTCCAAGAGGATATTTTTTATTTTCTGTTTAAATTAGCTTTTCAGCAATCTGCAATTAAAAAAGTACCAAAACGTAGGTGAGAAGTGCTGCCAATATTTCTTGCTGGTGGCTCAAAAGGTATTTTATAGAGGAGGGTCCATATGCAGTTAACTTTTTCTCTAGAGTTTTCTCCTTGGTAATATTTTCACTCCTTGTCAATAAAATGCCCTATAAACCACCAGCAAGTTAGAAAATACTCTTCTTCAAATTGTCTTCTAGGAGAAAACTTAAGAGAAAAAGTGAATTGAATAAGGACTTCAATGCCTTATCTAGCTCTTTACTACTTCCATTAAAATAGAGACTGTTTAAAACTTGTGTATTTAATAAACTTTAAAGGACATTTTATTTATTTTTTAACCTATTTTAGTTCCTGGACGTAGAAATTACGTCCAGAACCATGCGCACTCCCGCGGCCAGTCACGCGCGAGCACGCGCGTTCGTGGCCCGCGGTTCGATAGCCAGGTAATCAGTGAATCAGGCTATGGTGCCCGATCACTGATTCCTCGCCCCCACTGAAAAAGCGAGAGCTTCTCTCGGAAGCTTTGCTTTTTCTGGCTGTAGCGTCCCCCATGTGTCTCTCTAAGCGTATGTTACGCTTAGAGTGACGCATGTAAACAAACTCATGGCCACCATCTTGTGGCCAAAAAGTAATACTACAACTAAAAGTAAAAAAAAAAAAAAAATCAACACACATTTACATTATAAACCTATTGTTTACATCCCACCCTCCCAAAACTACCCAAATAAAATGTTTAATATAAAAAAAAAATTACAATAAAAAAACAAAACATGTAAATATTTACCTAAGAGTCTAAACTTTTTAAATATCAATGTAAAGATGAAATATTTCTATATTTTTTTTTTATTTTAAACTTGTAAATAGTGATAGATGCAAAACAGAAAAAATGCACCTTTATTTCCAAATAAAATATTGTCGCCATACATTGTGATAGGGACATAATTTTAATGGTGTAATAACCAGGACATATGGGCGAATACAAAACGTGAGTTTATTTATGGAGGCATGTATTATTTTAAAACTATAATGGCTGAAAACTGAGAAATAATGCATTTTTTCAGTTTTTTTCTTATTCTTCCTGTTAAAATGCATTTACAGTAAAGTGGCTCTTAGTAAAATGTACCCCCCAAAGAAAGCCTAATTGGTGGCAGAAAAAACAAGATATAGATCAGTTCATTGTGATAAGTAGTGATAAAGTTATAGGCTAATGAATAGGAGGTGAACATTGCTCAAGTGAAAACGACGGAACGAGATATAATCAGCGTCGTTGCTAGCCCAAAAGGTTCATAGCACATGCTATGAACCTTTTGTGGAGTGCCCCGAACATCCCCCAGCAAAATCTCCGCAGTTACTCACCTCCTCCGAGTCAGTTGCTTGGTCTCCAGAGCCTGCAGACATCCTCTCCTCCAGGCTTCTATATATAGCGTCTGAGAAAGCATTAGACGCTGGGGGGAGGAGTCCAGAGAAGAGGATGACTGCAAGCTTGAGAGCGGGACAGATGAGGGACAGATGATTTCAGAGAGCGGAATGGAGCAATAGACTAAGGAGGTGAAAAGAACTAATTAGCTCCAGCAGGAAACTGCAGTGGTAGGAGTCCAGCTGTCAGCTTAGCCCAGCACACAGTCTTCCCCTCCAGCCACAGGATCTGGCAGCTTGATCTTGTGCTATTCACTGACAGCATGGTGCTGTGTGTGTGCAAAGGTGGCTGCAGCCTTATCTGTGATTTTATTTGACCTGCTTATTGAACTGTAACTGTAAGAATGGGAACTGCTAAGAATGGGTAATTTTAAACTGTTTTCTAAGGACCTTATGCAAAGTTGATTGTGTGGAATCTAACACTAATGCTGGGCATACAGGGCTCGATTCTGAGCCATTTAGATGGTTAGATAGATAATTTCCGACATGCCCAATTACGGTTCGATCGTTTTGCTGTTTGTCGATTCACCATTGTCATCAATTGAAAAAAGATACGAAAAACGAGCGGAAGATAAGAGAATCAAGTGCGCAAAATGATTGGTCGCAGAATCGAGCGCCAGAATCGACCCGTGTATTCCCAGCATTCCCAGCAGTGGCTGGAGGTTGTAATGGTTAAGGGCTCTGCCTCTGACGCAGGAGACCAGGGTTCGAATCTCGGCTCTGCCTGTTCAGTAAGTCAGCACCTATTCAGTAGGAGACCTTAGGCAAGTCTCCCTAACACTGCTACTGCCTATAGAGCGCGTCCTAGTGGCTGCAGCTCTGGCGCTTTGAGTCCGCCAGGAGAAAAGCGCGATATAAATGTTTTTATTTTATTTATTTTTTATTCTAACTACAAAGACATTGAGCATGCTGTCTTGTCTGTAATTGTGTTGTGTGTATATATGCTTGTTCTGCCAGTCTGAATGCTCACAGTATATGCCTGCAAAGCTGTACTGTGAATTATTATGTAGTATTTATGTAGTGCCGACATCTTCTGCAGCGCTGTACAGAGCATATTGTCTCACCAGTTAACTGCCCCTCAAAGGGGCTCACAATCTAGTCCCTACCATAATTGTGTAGTAAATGTATAGTAGTCTAGGGCCAATTTAGGGGAAGCCAATTAACTTATATGTATGTTGTTGGGATGTGGGAGGAAACCAGACTGCCCAGATGGAGCCCTCAGGGAGAACATACAAACTCTTTGCAGATCCCTGGCTGGGTTTCTAACCGGGTATCCACCACTGCAACATGAGAGTGCTAACCACTATGAGAGTGCTAATACTGCCTATTTATGTGATAAGCTGCATATTTATTTTCTTTTTTGTGTGTGTGTATTACTGGAGAGGGGGCTTCAGTTGACATTTTTCTGGGCCGGCTTACTTAGACTGCTGCTAAATTCATGTCAATTTGGCTCCTCCTGTGACCACACCCACATTCTGGTCTGTAGCCATGCCCATTTTTTGCCATGGCGCAGGGGTGCCCTTGGGTACTCCGGATCTTTTGGGATCCTAGTAACACCCCTGACTATAATTCAATCCCTACTGATTTTTAGGTCTATTGACTCTTCAAGGAGTTCTCATTTCTGTTCAGCTTGTAGGTTTGAGGACTCCCCGAGGGTGATGAAACTGATAGAGATGTAGCGAACGGTTCGCTGGCGAACGGTTCCAGGCGAACTTTGGTGGTTCACGTTCGCAGGGAACCGGGAACTTTTTTTCAAAGTTCGGTTCGCCTATAGACTTTAATGGCAGCCGACTTTAACGGTTAATAGCAAAGTACCCTTACATAGTAGAAACACCAAAATTGTTGGGAATGTTAAGTGGAATAGTGGGAACAAGAGGACATTTTTTTTTTCAAAAAGACCTTATACTTTTTGAGAAAATCAATTTTAAAGTTTCAGAGTAAAATGAGCCGATTTATAAAAAAAAGAACCGATTCCTTAAGAAGAACCGGATGATTCAAGAACCGTTAGTATAGCAGAGAATGCGTTCTAAACAGGACGTGAAGCTGCCGGCTCCACTGCTGTCTCTCCCCACCTGCCTGCACCTGTCACCCTCACCTAGCCTGGCACCCAGTGCACCCATGGGTGCAAGGCTAGGTGAGAGTGACAGGTGAGGAGGTGGGGAGATACAGCAGGAGCCGGCAGCTATGCGTCTGAAAGGACGCATTCTCTGCTATGTGGGAGGCATCGGAGATCTTCAATCAACTTAATTGAAGATCGCAACATAAGAGGATACAGTTCGTTGGATCATTTACCGTGGATATTGGCGTGGGAAAACTTTTTTAAAGGTACAGGTAAGTATTTATGGTTAATTTAGAATAATAAAATACTTTTCTCGTGGTTGTGTTTTTATTTCATTTAACCCTTTGTAGAAATGGGTAAGGGATACTTTGTACCCCTATACTCATTTCTCCTGGGAGGGGGGTGGGCATCTGGGGTCCCCTTCTTAAAGGGGACTCCCAGATGCCACCATGAACCCCCCCCAGGAAGTCGTCACCCCCACCACCTCCTGGGGCACCAGAGGTGGGGAAGAGCCCCTTGTCCATGGATTGGACAAGGGCTCCGGGGGGGAGGTTTGGCCATCCCCCCCCCCGGAGCCCCCCATACCATGGACCATGCGGGCTGGTATAGCTCAGGGTGCGAAGCCCCAGTCGGCCGGGGCTCCGCATTCTGGCTATCCCAGCCTGCATGGGGGACAAGGGGTTACAGAGGCTCGGGAGGGGGGACCCCCACACCATTTTTTTTTCAGATTTCCCACACACAGCAAATAAAAAAAATAAAAACATTTTTTAAAGGACTTCCGAGGCCACAAATGTGAAAAAAGTTAAATACCTTTTCATAATCCATATCCATTGAGGATGCCATCCGCACCCTCCCGTTAATTCCGCCATGGCTCCAGCACTAATAATGGCCCTGGTCGAGTCCCGTCCCCTCTGAATGGGTCGGGTTCTCAACTCATTCCCCCCTCAATATGGCCGCCACAGATTACCGCGGCTGCGCAGTCCGCATAGACCTGATTGCGGCTGCGCAGCTCTAGCACTTCCTCCCGATGCGTCCGATGTATGCACGCATATTGATGACGCGGCGGGAGGAGGGCCTGGAGCTGCGCAGCCGCAATCGCACCTATGCAGACTGCACAGCCGCGGCAATCTGTGGCAGCCATGTTGAGGAGGGAATGAGAACCCGACCCATTTCGAGGGGCCGGGGCCCGACCGGGGACGGTATTACTGCGGGAGCCATGGGTGAATAACCGGGAGGGCGCGGATGGTGTCCTCCATGCATGTGGATTATGAAAAGGTATTAAACTTTTTTTCACATTTGTGGCCTAGGAAGTCCGTTAAATATTGTTTTTTTAACATATCCTGCAAATTTGGTGTTGCTAGGATGTAAGGGGCCTTTGCTTTAACTGCTAAAGTCGGCAGGTGATGATGATAACCAACCAGAATTATAGGGGTGCAAAAGTGCTGAATTCTGCCATAGGCTTTCATTAGGTTTCCTATTTCACTTTCAAAAATCTCAAATCTTTTCAAAGGGCTATGGCTCAGCAGTGGCAAATTTTCTAGCATTGTAGGGACTCTTAGGGGGATCATGACTGGTGAGTTTCGGGCCCCTAGGCCAAAGAGGTCATAGCCTAGGGCAGGGGTGCCCACACTTTTTTGGCTCGCCAGCTACTTTAAAATTTGCCAAGCCCAGGAGATCTACCAACATTTAGGTAGCTAGGTATACGTGCCTTCAGTATAGGTAGATAGGTATAGGGGCCTTCAGTATAGTTAGCCAGGTATAGTGTAGTTAGGTGTGGGTGCCTTCAGTATAGTTAGCCAGGTATAGTGTGGTTAGGTGTGGGTGCCTTCAGTATAGTTAGCCAGGTATAGAGTAGTAAGGTGTAGGTGGCTTCAGTATAGTTAGCCAGGTATAGTGTAGTTAGGTGTAGGGACCTTCAGTATAGTTAGCCAGGTATAGAGTAGTTAGGTGTAGGTGCCACTCACCTCCCTCTAGTTCCAGCGGCGGTGCCTGGGGCTCCTCCTGGTCTCCCCTCTGTCAGCCGCGCTGGCTAGAGTCAGTGCAGATGCGCGGCATAGAAGAAGACTCCGGCGAGCGAAGGGGGCGGCGGGCAGCGGGCACTGATGCATTGTGCCCAGCACCGCCCCCAGCTATGACGTTGCGGCATCCTCCATTCCTGCTGCACCGCCCCTCTCCTCTCTGCCTCTTCCGATTGGCTAGCGGCCGACAGGGGTGCAAAAGTGGTAAAATCCCCCATAGGCTTTCATTGGGTCTCCTATTTCACGTTCCAAAATCTCACAACATTTCAAAGGGCAATGGCTCAGCGGTAGCAAAACTCACCAGTCATGATCCCCCTAAAAGTTCCTACAATGCTAGAAAATTTGCCACTGCTGAGCAATTGCCCTTTGAAAAGATGTGAGATTTTGGAAAGTGAAATAGGGAGCCAATGAAAGCCTATGGGGGATTTTACTACTTTTGCACCCCTATAATTCTGGTTGGTTATCATCACCCGCCGACTTTAGCAGTTAATAGCAAAGGCCCCTTACATCCTAGCAACACCATATTTGCAGGATATGTTAAAAAGAAAGCAGGAAACAATATTTAACCTCACTGGCGGTAAGCCCGTGCCGAGCATGGGCTATGCCGCCGGAAGGTACCGCTCAGGCCCCCCTGGGCCGATTTGCATAATTTTTTTTTGCTACACACAGCTAGCACTTTGCTAGCTGCATGTGCAATCTGATCGCTGCCGCTACCCGCCGATCCGCCGCTATCCGTCGCGCTGCAGCCGCCCCCTCCAGACCCCATGCGCTGCCTGGCCAATCAGTGCCAGGCAGCGCTGTGGGGTGGATCGGAGTCCCCTTTGACGTCACGACGTCGATGACGTCGGTGATGTCATCCCGCCCGTCGCCATGGCGATGGGGGAAGCCCTCCAGGAGATCCCGTTCTTTGGGGGGATGCCGCTGAGCAGTGGCTATCATGTAGCGAGACCTTATCTCGCTAGTCGCTACATGAACATTTTTTTTTTTTAAAACGGCTTTGCTGCCCCCTTGCGGATTTTAATAAACCACCAGGAGGGTTAAAGGACTTCTGAGGCCACAAATGTGAAAAAAGTTAAATACCTTTTCATAATCCAGATCCATGGAGGATGCCATCCGCGCCCTCCCGTTCATTCCCCCATGGCTCCTGCAGTAATACCGGCTCCAGTCGGGTCCCGACTCCCGACCCCTCCGAACAGGTCGGGTTCTTATTCCCCACTCAATATGGCCGCCACAGATTGCCGCGGCTGCGCAGTCCGCACAGACGCGATGGCACCTGCGCAGCTCTAAGGCCTCCTCCTGCCGCATCGGACGCATCGGGAGGAGGACCTAAAGCTGCGCAGCTGCAATCGCATCTATGCGGACTGCGCAGCCATGACAATCTGTGGCGGCCATATTGAGGGGGAATGACAACCCGACCGGTATTACTGCGGGTGCCATGGCGGAATGAACGGGGGGGGGGGGGGGGGCGCAGATGGCGTCCTCCATGGATCTGGATTATGAAATGGTATTTAAGTTTTTTCATACTTGTGGCCTCGTAAGTCCTTAAAAAAATAGAAAAATAAAAAAATAAAAAATAAATATATATGGGGGGCTTTTAGGACCATTGTAGTCCCTTACACACTCCAATGAGTTCTGGGTAACCATGAGCTTGCTGGTTAGTCTGTACCTATATATATATATATATATATATGTATATATATATATGTATATACTAGCTGGATGCCCGGGTATGTATTTGGCTAGTGTTGGCTCTGCCCACTTTTCCTTACCCTAACACACAATTACTTAATGACCAAGTATGTGAGCTTTGCGGTCTTTGGCATCAATAATTTGCAATGAAATAAAATTAATTTTATTGGATGTGGCTCCACCCCTTTTCTGAATTTGAACTCCAATCACCATATGGCCAACTGTACCAGGTACAGGTGATTAACAGTGTAAGAATGGCAGCAATTAAATATTCCCCTTGAAAATCAATAGGTGGATTTTGATTGGCTTTTATAGGCTCCACCCACTTTTCTGAATATTAATCCCAGTCACCCAGTGACCAACTGTGCAAAGTTTGAGAACCCTACCATTAACAGTGTAAGAATGGCTGCAGTTTACATTTGCGCAATGAAATTTGTATTTTTCTCCACCCACTTATGTCCTAACATTGTTCAGGTATGTATTTGGCTGGTGTTGGCTCCGCCTACTATTTCTAACTCTAACACACAATTATTTAATAACCAAGTTTGTGAACTTTGCGGTCTTTGGCATCATTAATTTGCATTGAGATTAAACAAATCTGATTGGCTGTTTGTAGCTCCACCCCTTTGTCTGAATTTGAACCCCAGTCACCCAATGACCAACTGTACCTGGTTTAAGGCTTGTGCCATTAACAGTGCAAGAATGGTAGCAATTACATATTCCCCTTGAAAATCAATAGGTGAATTTTGATTGGCTTTTGTAGGCTCCACCCACTTCTCTGAATATTAATCCCAGTCACCCAGTGACCAATTGTGCAAAGTTTGAGAACCCTACCATTAAAAGTGTAAGAATGGCTGCTGTTTACATTTTCCCAGTAAAATTTGGATTTGTCTCCGCCCACTTATGACCCGGCGTTGCCCGCTTATGTATTTGGCTGGTGTTGGCTGTGCCCACTTTTCTAACCCTAATGCACAGTTAATCAATTACTCAATTACCAAGTTTGTGATCTTTGTGGTGTTTGGCATCAATAATTTGCATTGAAATGAAACAAATCTAATTGGCTGTTTGTGGCTCCACTCCCTTTCTGAAATTGAACCCTAGTCACCCAATGATCAACTGTACCAGGTTTGAGGCTTGTGCCATTAACAGTGCAAGAATGGCAGCAATGTAAATATTCCCCTTGAAAATCAATAGGTTAATTTTTGATTGGCTTTATAGACTCCACCCACTTTTCTGAATATTAATCCCAGTCACCCAACGACCAACTGTGCAAAGTTTGAGAACCCTACCATTAACAGTGTAAGAATGGCTGCAGTTTACATTTTCTAGTGAAAATTGTATTTGTCTCCGCCCCCTTTTTGGTTATGGGAATAAAAAGTATCCTATACTTTATTCCAAGTAATATATGTATATATATATATATATATATATATATATATATATATATATATATATATATATATATATATATATATATATTTATTATTTTTGTGTGCTGAGTGTGGGAAATCTGAAAAAAGAAATGACGTGGGGTCCCCCCTCCCGAGCCTCTGTAACCCCTTGTCCCCCATGCAGGCTGGGATAGCCATAATGCGGAGCCCCGGCCGACTGGGGCTTCGCACCCTGAGCTATACCAGCCCGCATGGTCCATGGTATGGGGGGGGAGGGACAGCCAAGCCTTACCCTTCCCCCCCCAGAGCCCTTGTCCAATCCATGGACAAGGGGCTCTTCCCCACCTCCGGTGCCCCAGGAGGAGGTGGGGGCGACGGCTCCCTGGGGGGGGTTCATGGTGGCATCTGGGAGTCCCCTTTACGAAGGGGACCCCAGATGCCCACCCCCCTCTCAGGAGAAATGAGTATAGAGGTACAAAGTACCCCTTACCCATTTCCACAAAGGGTTAAATGAAATAAAAACACAACCACGAAAAAAGTCCTTTAATTTTCTTAATTAACCAGAAATACTTACCTGTACCTTTAAAAAAAATTCCCACGTCAATATCCTCGGTAAATGATCCAACGAACTGTATCCTCTTATGTTGCGATCTTCTATTAAGTTGATTGAAGATCTCCGAAGCCCCCCACCCACATAGCAGAGAATGCATCCTTTCAGACGCATAGCTGCTAGCTCCTGCTGTCTCTCCCCACCTGCCTGCCTGCACCTGTCAACCCCCACCTAGGCTGGGTGGGGGTTGACAGGTGCAGGCAGGTGGGGAGAGACAGCAGCGGGAGCCAGCAGCTTCACGTCCTTCCGAGGACGCATTCTCTGCTATACTAACGGCTCATGAAAGAGCCAGATCTTTTTAAGGAATCGGTTCTTTTTTTATGAATCGATTTATTTTTTTTTTACTTTAAAATCGATTTTCTCAATGTTGGTGTTGCTAGCTTTTAAAGGGGCTTTGCAATTAACCATTAAAGTCGGCAGAGCTATATTTTCCCACGGTCAGAACGATCTTCTTAACATTTTCTGCAAGTTTGGTGTTTCTATCGGAGGTTCGCGACATCTCTAGAAACTGACACCAGGTCATGAAGGAGCTCAAACTACCCTTCTGTGCTATATAAATTTGATTGCTTCACCACACTTTGCAAAGTTTACTACATGTGTACAGAGGAGCTAGTCCATGTAATACTGTCTTTATCATTGTCAAGACTGTTGTTTACTCCTAATCCAGCACTTCACATGTTCCCTAGTGTCAACAGAAGCCAAGTTACCCACAGTGATGAATGAACTACTTACTTGGAGTTACTTTCCACTGGAGAAAGAAATTGGCAGAAGAATCTGATTAAAAAAGTCGCAGAAAACATCGCTAACAAATCCTGACAATGTATTAGCATTTCTGTATGTATTTTTATTAAAGGTTTTTAGGATTTTTTTTTTTTACAAGACAGCATAATTTGTGTTTTAGACGTAGTGACGCCTTAAAAATGGAGGGAACTGGAGACTGCATATAAGTGTTTTTCAAAGCACATACTAATGAGACAGGTATTTCTCTTATCTGTCACTTAGCTGACTATGTGTAAATTATTATTGATCTGTTCTGCCACTAGCTCATATTTTAAGCAAATGTCTATACCGGGAAATATATGAGAACACACAGACACGTCTAAAATGAAAATGATACAGCTGAATTCAAAGTTACCCTTACCAAGTTATTTTATATCAAATACATCTTAAATAAATAATATAGCATAGTTGGCTAAAATATATCTTTGAACACAGTTTTTTGGTCTCTCTAATGGTGCCTATACACGGCACAATAAAAACGCTTGATTTATGAGTTTATTCAACCAAAATGACTGAATCGAATGAAAGTCAAAAATAATCTTTTTTTTTCAATCAAGAAAAACAAACGATTATCCCATTTTTTCAACAAAAATCTGATCGGACATGTTGGAAAAATCGTTATATTTGATCTAACGGAATAATCAAATAAAATGATCTAATCGAAAAAATGAAAAAAATTGTACCATATATGGGCACCATTAGGTCACCACACACCATACAATTTTTTTTATTTGGATCCAATTCAACCATTTTTGATCCAATTTTTTGGTTGGTTGGAATATTGAAGAATTTATTCAATTCAACACACACTTGTGTTCAAGATGGGCGCATTTCTGGGTAGAAAGATTGTAAACTATCAAAAAGTTGGGTGGATCGAAACATTGAAAGTACAAAGTATATATTTGACCAATATGTAATGTACCATCTGAATTAAAATAAAAGTGTCAAGTGTGGATTTTTATATTCTACTTGCTGTAATGCACTCCTTTTCATTACATTCAGATTTCAAACAACCAATATTTGGTTTACAATAATTTGTTCTCTGCAAAGTCTCATCCATTTTTCATTACCAATACACATATTTAAAATTAAACTTCTATACTGGCCCTTTTAAGATATATTCATCATCATCATCATCTGTATGATTTCAATTACTTAGCAGTACAGTGGCATAGTGGTTAGTGCTCTTGCAAGGAGTTTGTATGTTCTCCCCGTTTCTGTGTAGGTTTCCTCCGGGCAATCCAGGTTCCTCCGACATGCGAAAAACATACAGATAACTTAATTGACTTCCCCTTAAATTAGCCCTAGACTACAATTACTACACTACACAATACATAAATAGGCATATGTCTATGGCAGGGACTAGATTGTGAGCCCCTCTGAGGGACAGTTAGTGACAAGACAATATACTCTGTACAGTGCTGCATAATATGTTGACACTATATACAGTGGGTTGCAAAAGTATTCAGCCCCCTTGAAGCTTTTCACATTTTGTCATATTACTACTACAAACATGAATCAATTTTATTGGAATTCCACATGAAAGACCTTCACAAAGTGGTGTACACATGAGAAGTGGAATGAAAATCATACATGATTCCAAACATTTTTTACAAATAAATAACTGCAAAGTGATGTGTTCATAATTATTCGGCCCCCTTTGATCTGAGTGCAGTCAGTTGCCTATAGACATTGCCTGATGAGTGCTAATGACTAAATAGAGTGCACCTGTGTGTAATCTAATGTCAGTACAAATACAGCTGCTCTGTGAGGGCCTTAGAGGTTGTCTAAGAGAATATTGGGAGCAACAACACCGTGAAGTCCAAATAACACACAAGACAGGTCAGGGATCAAGTTATTGAGATTTCCAAAGCCTTCAACATCCCACGGAGCACTGTTCAAGCGATCATTCAGAAATGGAAGGAGTATGGCACAACTGTACACCTACCAAGACAAGGCCATCCACCTAAACTCACAGGCCGAACAAGGAGAGCGCTGATCAGAAATGCAGTCAAGAGGCCCATGGTGACTCTGGACGAGCTGCAGAGATATAAAGCTCAGGTGGGGGAATCTGTCCATAGGACAACTATTAGTCATGCACTGTACAAAGTTGGCCTTTATGGAAGAGTGGCAAGAAGAAAGGCATTGTTAACAGAAAAGCATAAGAAGTCCTGTTTGCAGTTTGCCACAAGCCATGTGGGGGACACAGCAACCATGTGGAAGAAGGTGCTCTGGTCAGATGAGACCAAAATTTAACTTTTTGGCCAAAATGCAAAACGCTATGTGTGGCAGAAAACTAACACTGCACATCACTCTCAACACACCATCCCCACTGTCAAATATGGTGGTGGCAGCATCATGTTCTGGGGGTGCATCTCTTCAGCAGGGACAGGGAAGCTGGTCAGAGTTGATGGGAAGATGGATGGAGCCAAATACAGGGCAAACTTGGAAGAAAACCTCTTGGAGACTGCAAAAGACTTGAGACTGGGGCGGAGGTTCACCTTGCTGCAGGACAATGACCCTAAACATAAAGCCAGGGCAACAATGGAATGGTTTAAAACAAAACATATCTATGTGTTAAAATGGCCCAGCCAAAGTCCAGATCTAAATCCAATTGAGAATCTGTGGCAAGATCTGAAAACTGCTATTTACAAACGCTGTCCATCTAATCAGACTGAGCTGGAGCTGTTTTGCAAAGACGAATGGGCAAGGATTTCAGTCTCTAGATGTGCAAAGCTGGTAGAGACATTCCCTAAAAGACTGGCAGCTGTAATTGCAGCAAAAGGTGGTTCTACAAAGTATTGACTGGGGGGGGGGGGGGGGGGGAATAATTACGCACACCCCACTTTGCAGTTATTTATTTGTAAAAAATGTTTGGAATGTATTGGAATGTCTTTCATGTGGAATTCCAATAAAATGGATGCATGTTTGTGGCAGTAATGTGACAAAATGTGGAAAACTTCAAGGGGGTCGAATACTTTTGCTACCCACTGTAAATACTTAAATTAAAAAAAAAATTTACTATTAAATTATTTTACATTTTAACACACACACTTTCACAATTTAATCCATTTTTGTTGTAAATACAAACAGTAAAGAGTTAGGTATATAATGAATAGTTATATACACATTTTTCTGGTTGAATACAATGTCATAATCCAACACACACCATACAATTTTTCCTATAGATAGTCTGAATTTTCCAACACAATCAATCTAAAAAAATCAAGAAAAACGAGAAACTGGATCGGAATTCTTGATTGGAAACAAAACAACTTTTGATTTTTCAGTACAATCTATTTTTTTTTTTTACCAAATTGTGGTAATATTGAACGGAAAAATTGTAACGTGTGTGGCTACCTTAGTTTACAATACAAATTGCAATTGCTTAGCTACTGCAATGTGCAACATTGCTTCAATCACAGTCACTAAAATACAGCATTCAGCATGACTGTGATTTTATAAAAATTGCAAAGCTGCACTGGGGTCATCCTCACATTGCTAAATTCACAATTTGGGCACAAGTGGCACCTGGGAAATTTGGTCACCACTAAAGGCGCTCATATTAACATACAGAAATACTGGCTATAGAAGGAAATTTGGGAGTGAGGGGTGCCCAGGAAAAATAGCAGTAGCGAAGTTATGCTATATAGTAGAAGAACTATGTAAGAGTGGTGGGCATGCTGGGAGCTTTAGTTCACTGGAGTTAGGCTACAGTGTAGCCAAACCCCAGTGTAAAAGTGGTGAGTGTGTGGTAATTGGTAAAGGAAACAGGTGGGGGTGGTTAAGGTTAGGAGAAAGTGGTGGGTAGTAGGCATAGATAGGGGAGGGTTCAACTAAGATTTGGGTTAAAGAGGGTGTTAGTAGAATATTGTTACTTACTAATATTCTACTATAGTAGGTAGATCTTTTCTACCATCCCCAAGCAATTGAACCCCATCCTACTTGCGTCATGACATCTATTCTTCCATGGTTCTCCATAGTGGTAAGATTCAAATTTGGAAAGGACATGGCTTATTACCTGTCACATTTATTAGAGACCAGCATTAACCACTTCAGCACCACAGGGTTTTTTGCTTAAAAACCAGAGCAATTTTCACATGTCAGCGCTCCTCCCATTCATTCACCAATAACTTTATTGTTACTCATCAGATGTAAATGATCTATATCTTGTTTTTTTTACCACAAATTATGCTTTGTGAGGGTGATATTTGCTTTTAGTAATTATGTTATTATCTGTGCATTTTAAAGGGAAAAATTAGAAAAAAAAGAAAAAATACACTATTTCTCCATTTCCATCCACTATAGTTTTTAAATAAACAATGTTACCATAGGTAAAACCCACATATTGTATTTGCTAATTTGTCCTGGTTATCTCAACATTTAAATAATGTTCCTAGTACAATGTATGGCGATAATATATTAGTTTCTGGTTTGTGTTTTTTGTTTTCTCATTGTACTCTATCAGTAATTAAAAGCCCTTATCTTCATGATTAACAGTAATACACTCTCATGGCATACATATTTTAAAAGCTAAGTCCCTAGGGTAACTATGTATTCTCTTTTCAATGCTGTCACTTTTGTTTTTTTTTACAAGTATTTATTTAGGGGTATAGAGTACATGAAAATAACAGGTTTATTGCTTTTCATTCAGTTTTCCGGTAAAAAAAACAATCACATGACTTAGCTCTCAGTTGTCAAACACAAAATCTATTCTCTCACTTGTCACGGTTAAAATGATACCCTATATGCATAATCAGATAGCTTATTGGGCATACAGCACACTGTTTACCACAAGTACGCATATTTACTCCCCTGAGCTTCAGATGAAGTTTTGTGGGGAGTAGATAAGCGTAGCAAGGGATTCAAAGTGGTTAAATTAACTTTGTGCAATTAATTTAATGGACAGAAGTCAAGAAATAGCAATGTTGAGTTTACTAAAGCTCACTCTATCCTCTCTATAATACATGACAATTTCTGCATCTGCTAAAACAGAATACTGTGCTATGAAGATATTTAAGCACCATGGATAGCTCCACAAACAGAGAAATGTTCATTTTCTGGTATTACTGAATGTGTGGTATGTAAAGATCTTCATTCACATACACGATAGGGTGCTGGTATTCAGAGAGCTCCCAAGACGGCACCATGTCAGCTTTTGGGCACATTCCTGTTAATTAGACATTCCAGGGACTGGTGTTAAATTGATGAATGCATTAGTCGACAGCCCATTTTGTAGAGAAGAGATGGAAAAAACACCAGGCATCTTTCTTTCCTTATGTAAAAATAACACAAAAGGCTTTACTAATTAGTTAACTAGAAGGCCAAGCAAACAACTAAATACTCAGGACACTGTCATGAAAGATTTTGAATTTAACCAAATGATCACTAAGGGGGTTTCCCCTTATGGACCAGAGCAATTTTCACCTTTCAGCGCTCCTCCCATTCATGTGCCAATAACTTTTTCACTATTAATCACACTGAAATGAACTATATTTTGTTTTGTTTTTCCATCACCATGTAGGCTTTCTTTGGGTCATACTTTTTGCTAAGAATTATTTTATTCTTTATGCATTTTAGTGGGAATAGTAAGAAAAAAAATAAAAAAAAATAATTACTTCTCAGTTTTCAGCCATTATAGTTTTAAAATAAAAAGTGCTACTATAAATAAAAGCTACACATTTTATGTGCCCATTTGTCCCAGTTATTACAACATTTAACAACCTTAGTTTAGTGTTAGGTCCCCTCCCATGGAGGAAATACTTCTTCGACAGTGGGAGGGACGAGTACCTAACAAATTGCATGCAAGCTGTTAGTGGAAACTAACATCCTCCAAGTGGTAGACAGGTTGTATGTGTGCTCATTGTGTATTTGTATCCCATGAGTGGGGTCTGCACTTTTTGGCAGGTAAGCATTCATCTGTTTTTAAGTAGCGCTGTTCATTTCTTTGCTATGTTTGATTTAATTCTGGTCAGCTGCTCCCACTTGTTAGTTTTTCTTTGGTGTATATGCAGAGCCTCTGTTTGGGTTCAAGGTGCGTTTGTAGTTACTGGGGGGGCTCAGCGCATCTCTGAGCTGAGGCCATTCAGAGGCGGCCTGGTGATGCGCTGATCCCACTTTTTCTGCGCAATTCTTAAATTTACTGGTAGCGCGCCCAGGCTATGCATATGCATAGGTAGGATTTAGTTAGTGTTAGGTCCCCTCCCATGGAGGAAAGACTTCTTTGACCGTGGGAGGGACAAGTACCTAACAAATTGCATGCAAGCTGTTAGTGGAAACTAACATCCTCCAAGTGGTAGACATGTTGTATGTGTGCTCATTGTGTATTTGTATCCCATGAGTGGGGTCTGCACTTTTTTGCAGGTAAGCATTCATCTGTTTTTAAGTAGCGCTGTTCATTTCTTTGCAGCATTTAACAACCTGAAGACCGCGTCACGCCAATGGGCGTGACCATGGCGGCAGCCCCAGGACCCGCCTAACACCAATTGGCATCAAGTTCTGGGGCTGGCTACTGCAGGAGATTGCATGCGCAGATGCATGTGCATCTCCACTTGGTAGGCAGAGCGGAGCTCCGCCTTCAGTCCCCCAGCGGTGATTGCTGCTCGGAGACTGTTAGACGGCAAAAAGCCTTCTTTTCACTTAGTACAGCGCTGCGATCTGTGACACGGCTGTCCCCTCCACTGGCTCAGGAGTGATCGGCTGTCATAGGCTGAAGCCTGTGACAGCTGATCACAGGGATTGGCTGGTGGGAGGAGGCAGGAAGGGGGAAATATATAAATAATAAAAAAAAACAGTAACATTTATTTAAAAATGCACAAATAAATAATAATAAACAAACAAATAAACATCCGGGGGGGCGATCTGACCCCACCTGCAGAGAGCTCTGTTGGTGAGGAGAAAAGGGGGGGGGGTAACTTGTGTGCTGAGTTCTGTGGCCCTGCAGCTTGGCCTTAAAGCTGCAGTGGCCCAATTAACAAAAAATGGCCTGGTCTTTAGGGGGGTTTAGTACTGTGGTCCTCAAGTGGTTAAATTATGTCTCTAGTACAATGTAGGGCGACAATATTTTATTTGAAAATAAAGCTGTATTTTTTTCAGTTTTGCATACGTCACTAATTACAAGATCTTATTTGCATACAAAAAACAATAATTTACCCTCATGATATGCATATTAAAAAAACTTTATTACCTAAAGTATTGTATGCATTTTTTTAAATGTCACTTTTTAATTTTTTCAATGTTTGAATTCAAGTGTCTTATTTTGGTAATGAAGGGGGGGGGGGGGGGGTTGGTGGTGTAAGATGTTAAGGGGTTAAGTAACCATTTCAGCCCGCGGGTATTTTTCACCTTACGGATGAGAAGAATTTTTAATTTCACCACTCCTCCCATTCATTCCCCAGTAACTTTATCACTACGTATCACACCTAACTGATCTATACCTTGTTTTTTCCGTCACCAAATAGGCTTTTTTTGGGTGGTACATTGCGCTAAGAATTATTTTATTTTAAATGCATTATAATGGGAATAATAAGAAAAAAAAATAAAAAATTCATTATTTTTCAGGTTTCAGCCACTATAGTTTTAAAATAATTCATGCTGCCATAATGAAAATCCAGACATTTTATTTGGCCATTTGTCCCGGTTATTGCAAACTTGAAATTATATCCCTATTATAATGTATGGTGACAATATTTAATTTGGAAATAAAGGTGCATTTTTTCAGTTTTACATCCATCACTAATTTTTAGCCCATTACTTATTAATTATATGCCCTCTTGACATAGAGATTATAATTTTTTTTCCCCTAAAGTCAGTAGGTGTATTTTACTATTTGGCCACAAGATGTCCCCATTGAGCAAAAATCTATGTAGCGTACACGTACGCTACATAGGATACAATGTATTGTTACATTGTAACTAGGGAGGTGATGATAGGCTTCCATTGGAATCCTGCGATCACAGTGCCAGCGGGGAGATTATGAATGGGAACATTGTTCCCATTCATAAATGTAACAATCGAGCAGCTGAAACCAGTGGAAATCAAGACGGGAGATGAACAAAAACAGTGTTTATTCTCTGCAGTAATGTACGGATTGGCACAAGGGACTTTTGTCCCCTGCAGCAATTCCTCTCTGCTCCCTGTAACAACACGATCACGGTTATTTGCCTGCAGGATCGCCGCACAGCTCCCCAAGCTGCAGGGACGTGACTAGCATGTCCCTGTGGCTCAAATGGTTAATAGGAGAGTGTATTCAATTTGATGTATGTAGATGTAATTTTACTATTTGGCCACTAGCTGTCCCTTCACGTATTCCTGTGTACTGTTAACACATAGTGTGTGTATGTTTTCCCTTTCAGTTTCTCAATGACTAGCAGCATCTCATTGATGCCGGAAATCATTGGTCACAGGCACTTTGATCAGTGAATGAGTACAAGTTTTTCCATTCACCAATCGTTGTACTAACTGCCGGCAATGAGAACATGTGCAGGAGTGCGCACAGCGGTGATCACAGCGAGGTACATATATCTACACCCCTGGAGCTAAGTTGAAGTCTCCAGAGGCGTAGATATACTGTCGTAAGAACAGTTAGTGGTTAAATTACATGCATGTAAATTGTAAATTTCTCTCAGAGTAAAATTCATTGCAAATTATTTTTTTTTCCTTTGTTAATGAGACTAAGGCCCGGGGCACACCAAAACCTGCTAGCAAATCCGCAAAATGCTAGCAGATTTTTAAACGTTTTTTTTTTTTTATTTCTATGAGGCGTTTTGCTGATTGCTGCTGCGGATATCAGTGTAGCATCTATATATATAATAGAGTAAGTGCCTCAACCTTCAAGCAAGAAGACGAAGTAGCGCCCTGCCCCCAGGGCCGGTCCAAGCAAGAAGAAGAGGCTGGTCCAAACAAGAAGAAGGAAAATTACACCAAGCTTTGCTTTATTTTTAGTAGGAGGGCTTTTTGGTCTCTTTTATCCTCCTATACATTCTTAGTAGTTTGGGTCACCCTGAGCTGCTTGGTTACTCTGTTGTACTGCTCTAAGCCCTATCTCATACAGCCTTATCAATCCCTGCTATGTACTGATGAGGACTAAATGTCTGAAATAGGCTGTCACATGTGGGTTTGATATGACTGTGTAAAACTTAAAGCTCTTGGCTTGCTTGACTTACCAAGGGTGAAAAGGAATAATTTTCATATTTAGTAGTGGTCAGGGCCGGCCCTAGACTTTTTGCCGCCTGAGGCAAAAAAAAAATTTCTGACGCCACCCCCCCCCCCCGGTGGGGGGGGGGGGGCCGCTCTGGGGGGTCGCCGAGCTGGAGGGGTAGCTGGCAGGACGGGGGTATTGGGCCTAGCGGCGGGGAGGGGGTCGTACCCCCCCTCCCTCACCTGGGTCCCCCGAACTGCGCTCCCCTCCAGTCTTACATAGAAGAAGCAGCCGCTATTTGTAAGACGCATGGGCGGGGAGGACTCACCTCTTCCCAGCGTGCGCTCCACTGACATCACTTCCTACAGCGTTGCAGGAAGTGACGTCAGTGGAGCGCACGCTGGATCGAGGAAGAGGTGAGTCCTCCCCGCCCGTGCCTCTTACAAATAGCGGCTGCTTCTATGTAAGGCTGGAGGGGAGCGGAGGACGGGGGATCCGACCCCCCTCCCCGCCGCTAGGCCCAATACCCCCGTCCTGCCAGCTACCCCACCAGCTCGGCGGCCGGCTCCCCGCACGGACGGGCGGATGCCGCCCCTGGAAATTTGCCGCCTGAGGCAAAAGTTTCACCCCGCCTCATGAGCGGGCCGGCCCTGGTAGTGGTGCATTGTGGGTAATCACAAATGTTCACTTATAGCTGAATTATTGCAGATTTTCTTCTGTTTTAAGAAGGCAAATTACACCAAGCTTTGATTTTTTTAGTAGAAGGTTTTTTTGGTCCCTTTTATCCACCTATACATTCCGAGTGGTTTGGGTCACACTGAGCTGCTTGGTTACTCTGTTGTACTGGTCCAAGCCCTATCTCATACAGCCATATCAATCCTTGCCATGTACAGATGAGGACTAAACGTCTGAAACAGGCTGTCACATGTGGGTTTGATAGGGCTGTGTAAAATGTAAAGCTATAGGCTTGGTATACACCAGTGGTTCTGGATGCTTGCTTGGCTTACTTAGGGTGAAAAGGAATTATTTGCATATTAAGCAGCAGTGCATTGTGGGTAACCACAAATGTTCACTTATAGCTGAATTATTGCATATTTCCTTCTGTTTTAGGAAGGCAAATTACACCAAGCTTTGCTTTTTTTAGTAGTTTTTTTTTTGGTCCCTTTTATCCCCTTATACATTCCGAGTGGTTTGAGTCACCTTGAGCTGCTTGGTTGCTCTGTTGTACTGGTCTAAGCCCTATCTCATACAGCCGCATTAATCCCTACCAGGTACTGATGAGGTCCAAAAGTCTGAAACAGGCTGTCTACATGTGGGTTTGATATGACTGTGTCAAATTTAAAGCTATATGCTTGCTATACACCAGTGGCTCTGGGTGCTTGCTTGGCTTACAAAGGGGTAATTTGCATATTTAGTAGCAGTGCATTGTGGGTAATCATCAGTTATAGCTGAATTATTGCAGATTTCCTTCTGTTTTAAAAAGGCAAATTACACCAATACAGTGTGCGGCATTGCAGGAAGTGACGACAGTGGAACGCACGATGGAACACGGAAGAGGTGAGTCATCCACACCCGCTGCCTCTTACTAATAGTGGCGGCTGCTACTGTGCTTAAGCAGGAGGGGGAGTGCACATGGGGGACCCAGGTGGGGGGGGGGGGGCTTCCTGCTGAGCTTAAGCTGGAGGGGGAGTGCACATGGGGGACCCAGGTGAGGGGGGGTTCTTGCTGAGCTTAAGCTGGAGGTAGAGCACACATGGAGGACCCAGTTAAGGGGGGGTCCAAACCCCCTCCCCGCCACTGTGCTCAATACCCCCTTCCTGCCCTCTACCCTCTTATGCGGCGTATGCTACCCCGCGGGTCAGCTAGTATTTCATATATTGTTACAGTAAATCTGTTACTGAACAGCTTCTGTAACAAAGCCGCCTGGCAAACCGCTCTGATCTGCCGTTTTTCAGAGCGGTTTGCGTTTTTCCTATACTTAACATTGAGGCAGAAACGCCTCCACAATCCAAAAATGCCTCACCCCGGGAGGATTTGTTTCTGCAAAACGCCTCCCGCTGTGGTGTGCACACCCCCATTTAAATACATTACACTGGCATATCCGCAGCCGCAAGCGGCTGCAAAAACGCTCAAGAAGCCGCTCTGTGTGCCCCAGCCCTTACTGTAGGTAGTGAAAATCTGAAGGTTCTGAAAGTTCTGTTATTTCTTTATTTACAAAACCACTTCCTGCCAGCAGTTTCTCAGTCCAACTGTCAGAATGAGTAAAGAGGTTGGCTGACATCTTTGTATAGATCATTTCCAGGGAATACTGAGAACCCCCATGAGCAGATAGCTTAATCCAAAACCTGTCAGGTTTTTACTACCTACTGTAAGTTTCAACAACATAGGAAGAATGTAATTAACCATTAAAGTAAAACACCATTATTATAGCTTTCATTTTACATTCCCCAATTAAACCTGTGATCCTTGTCCCTTATTTAGATCTGCCTGGTAGTCTAGTGGTTCCCCATACTCTTCCCTGATTATCTAGTGTTCCACATATGCTTTCCTGGTGGTCTAGTGGTCCACCGGTGCACCATAAATTCTCCTGGTAGTCTAGGGGTCCCCATATGTTTTCCTGGTGTTTCAGTAGTTCCAGTAGTTTCTATATGTTTCCCTGGTGTTCTAGTGGTTCTTATATGCTTATGTTCTATGCCCCCTATATATTTTACTGGGGTCTAGTAGTTCCCTATATGTTCCCCTGGTGTCTAGTTGTTTCCTATATGTTTCTCGGGTGTCTTGTGTTCCCTATAACACTGGTGGCCCTCTTATATGTTTCCCTGATGTCTTGTGGTGCCCTATATGTTTTTTCTGGTGTCTAGTGGGCCAATATACATTTCACTGGGGTCTAGTGGGGAGAATGGGTGCTGTGGTGGTGAGGCAGAGCAAGAGGAGCAGACTTCTCAGAGAGCTTCTCACTTTTTAGGTGACCCTGGTCTTGTCCATGGCCAGGGGGAAAAAACCCTGGTGGAGGATGTTTCCCTGGAAGAAAAAGAGGAGCTGGAGTCATCTCCCTCAAACCTCAATAACATGAGGCAGTTCATGCTGATATGTCTGAAGGACCCCCGTATCAAAACCATGAAGGACACAGACCTGCACTGGATGGCAATCTTATTAGACCCTTTGTACAAACAGACAATGGCAGAGATCCTACCACAGTCATAGAGAGTGGCCAAAATTCAGAGACAGATGCTGTATTCTTCTTTTCAGGGTAGTGGTACAGAAAGAGCCATTAACAGCCAAAGAGGTGCCAACAGTAACACTCTCCCACCTTCAAGAACAGGGCAACCTGTTGCTGAGGGTGATGTGCCAATCAAGTCTGATATGAGGTCCTGCTTCTGTACAATTCCTCAATAGGTTTCTTCTGGATCCACTCTCAGGGAACGCCTCATCCAACAGGTATCTGGCTACCATGGGTTAAGGTGGACACTCTGATGAGTAAGGAACCTCTGGACTTCTGGGTGTGCAGGCTTGACCTGTGGCCAGAGCTGTCTCACTTTGCCATGGAGCTTTTGGCTTACCTTGCATCAAGTGTCTTATCCAAACAGAAGTTCAGTGCAGCTGGAGGGATCTTGACAGAAAAGTGAAGTCACCTAACAAACAGCAGTGTCGATTACTTAACATTTAAAAAAATAAACAAGTCACATATCTCAGAGGGTTAGAGAACCAATGTGTAATATTATTGTTATGCATTATTACCCTGGTACATGCCAGCTTCTCCAGGGTCCAGGCCTCATGTCAGCCCTGGTAACAGGCACGGATGTCCTGAATCACCACCAGCATGGCACCCAGTATCTGATTTGGTCTAATTTTGATTGGCTGCACCCAAACAAAAAAAATTATATTATTACCCTTGCGCATGCCAACTACTCCAGGCCTCATGTCCACCCCGGCCACAGGCACAGCTGTCCTGCACCACTACTACCCAGTATCTCATTTGGTCCTACTTCTGTTGTCTGTTTCCAAACCAAAAAATATTTTATTACCCTGGAGAATGTCAGCTACTCTAGACCTCATGTCCTCCGTGGCCACAGGCATAGCTATCCTGACCTGCACTACCACCAGCACAGCATCCAGCATCTCATTTGGTTCTACTTCAGTTGGCTGGTCCCCCCCCCTCCCCCCCCCCAAAAAAAAAAAAAAAAAAAATATATATATATATATATATATATATATATATATATATATATATATATATATATATCCTTGGCATGCCAGTTACTTTTGGCCCATGTCTGCCCTTTCCACAGGCACAGCTACTCCACACCACTACTGGGGTTAATTATACCATAAACACACACACACACACACACACACACACACACACACACACACACACACACACATCATTACCCCGGTGCCTGCCAGTTTCTTCTGGCCTCATGTCCATCTTGGCCACGGGCATAGCTGTGCATATATATTGGATAGATAGATAGATAGATAGATAGATAGATAGATAGATAGATAGATAGATAGATATTGCCCTGGCAAATATCAGTTACTTTTGGCCTCATGTCTTCCCTGGCCACAGGAAAAACTACCCTGTACCACCACCAGCACAGTATGTAATTTGATCCTACTTGGTTGGTTGGCACACCAGAGGACTTATTGTATAGAGTGTTAGCAACCGGTTGCAATGCAGTTCTAGTTAGGAGGATTAGCTAATGCATGTGGCAAGTACTTCCCCAAGTACCAAGTCCCAGCATGCTGGCACCTGACACTATAGAAAGTAGAGTGGTGAGTGGATCATGTGATCAGGAACCAATCATGTGTAGGGAGAATCACAGCTGAATGTCCCCATCTGGTGTACATGATCAAAGTGGGAGTGCGTGGATGCAGTCTAGGTAAATCTACATCCTGACATAAATAGGAGGACACAATCAGGGCCTATAATTCAATAGGCTGTGTCCAGAAGAGGTTAAATATGATCAAACTGATTCCCTTTTGGAAAAAGATCAGGCAGTAGACATCCTAAAAACATACATATAAGTTAATTGGCTTCTCCATAAAATTGGTCCTAGACTACGATGGACATTTGACTATGGCAGGAATTAGATTGAGAGCCCCTCTGAGGAACAGTTAGTGGCAAGACTATATACTTTGTGAAGCACTGTGGGAGATGTCAGTGATATATAAATACTAATAGGCATGGCCGGACATCACAATTTTACATTCACAAATGTTCAGGATTTGGGAATAATTGCAGCATAAATTAGAAAACCGGAAGTTTGCGTCAAGCACCATTGACTTTAATGACAGGCAAACATCAAAATCCTTCAGGACACCTCTGCAGCCACAATTGCATTAAAGGTGTACAAAAACCCAGACAGTGGCATGACGGATGGGGATCGAGGGCAAAATGATCCTTAAAAAATATGTATTTTTCACAGAGGTTTTTTTAATGAATAAATGCCTAAACCATGTATAGTTTCCAGATTTTTTTCAAATAAAGGTCTTTAGAATGGTCACCATGATTGCCTGCCTAAACATTGTTATATGCAGCCACAGGGTGAGAGGCCTGAAACATTTTGCAAATATCTGCCAAAACATTCTAAAGTGCAGCCACAGTATGTGAGGCATGAGAAACTGAGCAGTTGCCTGCCTAAAACATTATTTTTGCAGCCACACTGGAGGACTGAAAGATTGGGCTATTACTTGCCTAAAACATTTTTTTCAACCAAACTGGAGGCCTAAAAAATTAGGCAATTACCTGGATGGGGAAATACCTTCTCTGAGCAATCCAATTCATTTTGAGGGGCTGTGGTAGTGGAGGTGGTGTTGCCATTTACCACAGCAGAGGATGATGAGGAGAGTGCGAGAACATTGGGAGCAGAAGAGATAGAAGAAGTGGAATGCTGAGTGAGAGATTCAACCACCTCTTTTGCATTCTGGGAAGTAATAGCTTTCTTGTGCAAAAGATCACATATGCCGTGTCCATGGGACATTGCGACACCATGACCCCTTGTACATCTGTGCTTTGGCCTGCCTCTGTCTGTTATGTTTGTAATATAGCAGTGACCCGCAACAGGTTTGTTAAAAATGTCAGTAGTGACACCGCCCTTTTAAATAACAGTGAACAATCAAACAATCACACTGTAGGGTCACATGGGTGATGGCAATGTAGCACTGCACATTAAACACATTAACTAGCAATGTTTTTTTAATAAATGTAAGCAGTGCCCCCCTCCACTTTTTAATGTAAAATAACCCTGAAAAAACAAACAATCACACTGTAAGTTCACATGGGTGTTGGTGTGGTGCTTTGTGGGGGTAACACTGATTGCATGTGTTGTGTCACAAATGTCAGTGACACTCAATCACGTTTGCACAGTAACAGACTTTAACGGTGATACAGCCACACTCTACACGGTATACGGGTTGTGTGGTGTATATAAGGTTTTAAACCACAAACAGCAACAACAAAAATCAAACAGTAGGATTATTATTTAGTATTTATATAGCGCCGACATATTACGCAGCGCTGTACAGTGTATATATATATATATATCTTGTCACTAACTGTCCCTCAAAGGAGCTCACAATCTAATCCCTACCATTGCCTTATGTCTATATTATGAAGTGTAAGTACTGTAGTCTAGGGCCAATTTTAGGGGGAGCCAATTAACGTATCCGTATGTTTTTGGAATGTGGGAGGAAACCGGAGTGCCCGGAGGAAACCCACACAGACACGGAGAGAACATACAAACTCTTTGCAGATAGTGCCCTGGCTGGGATTCGAACCAGGGACCCAGCGCTGCAAGGCGAGAGAGCTAACCTCTACGCCACCGTGCTGCCCTAGGATCAATATCAATCCTTAAAAGGACTGATATATGAGGTCAGGATCAGTAATGTAAGTAAACACAAAGTTACACAGCCTATCTATCTGTCCCTCTCAATCTGCAGCAGCAGCCAGCACCACCGCTCCCTACACTCCCGGCAGCATGAAAATGGCCAATTAGATTGTGCTTTTTGTAGGGTGGGGAGTAGTCCGAGTGGTGATTATGTATTATTTGCCATCCTGTCCCACCTAACTTCAGGGTGAAGAGTCAAAAATGGCTCCATGAGAATGCATAGCTGTGAACAGCCTGTAAAGTTTGCCTTTAATGGGTTTGATTCACAGAGTGGTGCTAACTGTAAGCACGCCTGTGAAAACCCCCTTAGCATGTCTAAACGAGCTTTTCGTGTGCAAAACCTTACGCGCGCAAAACTTTATGTGCGCAAAACTCTACACGCGCACTGCACAGAGCGCAGGGCGCTCCGCGTGAAGTGCCCATTAAAGCCTTTGGGACTTAGCGCGTGCATAGCACTTAGTGCTCGATCTGATTGAGAAAACCGGTGCTAACCTACTTAGCACCCTGGTTAGCGCGCCTAAAGACTTTAGATGTGCTAAGTAGGTTAACACCGCATAGTGAAACAAGCCCAATGTGAGCAAGCAATCTACTGCTGCCTGCTGGGAAGTGTTTGTGGGTGACATGTGTTCATCAACCCATAACTACTAAATAATAATAATATTAATAATAGTGGCGGATAAGGAAAGGTGAGTGTACCAGGATTTCTGAAACAAGTGAACAAGGAGCCATTAAAATTGAGGATCTTCACAAAGTGAAGGTCAGTAGGACAGGTGATTGGGGTCGGGAAAAAAAGGGAAGTGTGGATGCGCTGGTGATTAAATTCCCCCCAATTTTTTCGCTGGATGAAATATATTTTAGAGAACTTGCATTGCATTTTTGCATGATTAGGATCTGCATAAGTGTGGTTATTCTTGTAAAAATATGGTAACATGTCCCATCAAGGCTGATGCTCAAAGCGAAGATTCAGAACTTCTTGTAGCACTGGAAACGAGGTGACAGATGTTAAAGAAGGAAGGCAGACAGAGGTGGAAAAATATACAGAGAGGTTGAAGAAGGTGGGGCAAAGAGAGAAGCATATGACTACAGAACAGAATGATCACTTGCCTACAGTAAAAAGAAGTGTCTCTAGAGCAGATGGGAAAAGTATTTTGAGTCTTAGTTAATTGTAACGCAATACAGTAATACTGTAAGGCACGCAATGATAATGCAATGTGTAACAGGTTCCAAACAGTGTGCATAATACAGCCTTAATGAGCCAATTAAGTGTTGATATGGCATGATAGGTTACACCTTACATGAACGTACCCAATTGTTATAGGTGGATATACATACATGTAAGTGATGCTCTTTTTTGGTCTGCTATACTTCTGAGGTGCACTGTCCTTTCACAGGAGTGCAAACTATACATTTCCTGAGTAGTCATTTACATTAGGTATAATAAATAATCTGCCAAGCCGGTTTCACACTGCAGACCTGTATTTGTAGTGTGGTGCAATCGGCTGATTGCACCGCACCACAACGACAAAAAAAAAACGCCTATGGAGATTACTGTGGTAACTGACAGTGCCTGGTTACTGAAAAATTGTATATTGCAGTAAAAAAATAAATAAATAAAAGGTCATGAATGCTTTATGTTCCCTACTACCCTGCCCCCAGAGCAAAATAAAACAAAAAACTTGCAAAATAAGAGTAACTAAATTTTCAAAGAGAATAAATACTTTAGGTTAAAGTGGATCCAAGATAAACTGTGATTCATTGCATATTGTAATTGTGTTCCTTTCATATAGTTTATAGGGCATTTCTCAAGCCAAATACTTTTTTGTGTGTTGTAATACTCTAATTCCCTATAAACTAAACAGCTTCTCCAGTGCCTTGGCACTCTTGCTCTGTAGCAAGGGCTTATGGGAGCTCAGTCTGGGCAGGAGGAGGAGGAGGTGTTACTCGCCAGAGATTTCAGAGGCAGAGGGGGGGAGGGAGGAGGAGAGGGGAGTGACATTTTCACAGGCTGAGGGCTGGAGATGCAGAGCAGCTTGCCTGTGTGTAATGGCAAGCAGAACATAGTTGCTCTCATTGCATCACAGGAAGATAATCATATACTGTTGAAGCTGGTTGCAGCTATTCCCCTAACTTCTATTTTGTGTAAACTATCTATACTTTATGAAAGATATATAGACAAGTTATTTGTTATAGTTAGTTTTTCATGTCGGATCCACTTTAAGGGACTTATAAAATACAATGAGAAAGAAACACCTTTATTTCTAAATAAAATATTGTTGCCATGCATTGTACTATTGACATCGCTTAAACATTGTAATCAGTGATGCTCTTCAGATTAAATTTGGATGAAATCCGAATGAGTTTCATTCCCAAATGCTTCCTCCTTCCGGGTCGAAGGAGGAATCGTAGTAGTCACACGACGCAGCTTGGAACGTAGCATGGGACGCGCCATGGGGCGGGTTACACAAGGCAGCTGCTGGGTAAGTTTAAACCCCCCCCTCACTAAGCTGCTCAGGTGCACTAATTAGGAGGATGAAATCTGAATGAAACTCATTCGGATTTCATCCATTTTTAATCCATCGCTTATCCCTGATTGTAATAACTGGGACAAATGGGCAAATACAATGTGTGGATTTTATTTAGAGTTGCATTTTACAACTAAAATGGCTGAAAACGCATATTCCAATTAAAATGCATACAAAATGAAATAATTCTTAGCAAAAACATACACCCAAAGAAGGATCATTTAGGTGTGATAAGTAGTGATAAAGTTATTGGCGAATGAATGGGAGGAGAGCAAAAATGTTAAAATTGCTCTGGTGCATAAATTGCTCTGGTGCTCTGGTACATAACACAGCCTGTAGTCGTCAAGTGGTGAAACCAAATACTTGAATTTAATATACAGTATTTACTTATTTACAATATTGTACAGAGAAAAGTATGTGGAAACTTGTCATAACTAATGGGTCAGTGACACTCAAAAAGTGCATAACATAAAGCATTGTGATTTGTACATGTAGCTAAGCATTAATAGTTGTTGTTTTTTTCCTCACAAAATAAATACTTATTTATAAACATCCATATTTATTAGATTGACTGGATTTCAGATTTTAAGTAGAGATTAAACAAAAAAAAGTCACTCCTGTGTGTATAATTTATATGGAAACCAGTTTGGAGATAATGTAGTTTAAATAACCCCTTAATATTTTATTCCCCTAACATCTTTTTTTCTTTTTGCAGAAGGCATAGGCACAGAAACGTTTAATATGTCCTGACAGTACCTGTGCTGCAGAGAAATTTCTGACTATGCACTCGGGATTTCATCATTCTCATATTGCATGCATTATTCACAAATTTAGAGTATGCTAATGTGCCTCCATTAAATAGGAGCAAAGGTATAATTTTACATTCATCAGAGGGAAAAAAAACACACATGCAGGATTAAAATATGCTGTGTTGTATATTTACATTTTCAATAAATACTTTCATGCCAGCAGTCTTCAAAATGACATAGAAGAACGGATCTTGAATGTAGCCTACAAAAAACTTTCTTGAAATGCCTCTAAAGGTTACAAAAATGCTTTCCAGCAGAATTTCCTATGGGTTGTTTGGCTAGCATGACTGTCAGCAACCTTATTTGATGATCCTTCAGTTACAGACATGCTCAGCGAACTGATGAACAGTTGAAATCACTGGAGTGAGTTTAGTAGCAATTGACATCTCTTGTGGGCATCATTCAAAATTTTCTTGTAGTAAGTATATGTTAAGGAAGAAAAGGAATGAGGATCATGAAATGATGCCGACCTGCTAGAGCAGGAAAACAATTATACCTATCTGTTCACTGGATCTTACTGTAAACAGCCTTGTCTGGTGCAGAAAGTCACTGAATATGTGTTCACCAAAAAATGTAAAGAAAAAATTAAAATAAAAATAATTATAAACATTTTGAAAGGCTGGATTTGCAGTGGTCAGTTGCATAACAGATGTGTTATAATGATTGGGAACTGCAATGGAGACTGGACATGGACTTTAACATAAAGCCTGCATGTAGCGAGTTATAATGACGGGATCCATTATAACGTAGTACTGTGAACAGGCCCATAAAATTGTATGGGCAGTGAGTTGGCATGTGGAAACATTCTGCAATGCAACTGACCACTGTGAACTAGCCCAAAGGCTAAATGAAATGATTTAGTTGATAAAAAATAGGTTGTTTAATTGCATAACAAACCCTGGAAAATTAAGTTTTCATTGTCAATGCTCCCAGAAAAAAATAAAATAAAATATTAATAATAATAACAATAATAACAATAATGATATTAAGTAGTAGTAATAGTAGCAACAGTAGTAGTAGTATATACAGTGGTCAGTTGCACTGCAGAGTAATTCTGCATGTCATCTCACTGCCCATACAATTCTATGGGCCTGTTTGAAGTACTGCTTGGTAACTGATCGCGTTATTCTAACTCGCTGCATGCAGGCTTTGTATTGAAGTCTATATCCAGTCTCCATTGCAGTTCACGTACAGTATAGAGATGGCCGAACCTCCGATTTTCGGTTCGCAAACCGGGTTTGCGAACTTCCGCAAAAGTTTGGTTCGCGCAAACTTTCACGAACCACAATAGACTTCAATGGGGAGGCGAACTTTGAAAACTAGAAACACTTATGCTGGCCACAAAAGTGATGGAAAAGATGTTTCAAGGGGTCTAACACCTGGAGGGGGGCATGGCGGAGTGGGATAGACGCCAAAAGTCCCGGGGAAAAATCTGGATTTGACGCAAAGCAGCGTTTTAAGGGCAGATATCACATTGAATGCTAAATTGCAGGCCTAAAGTGCTTTAAAGGGGTTCTTTCGCGAAAAAAGTAGGCAGTTAAAAAATGTGACAGATGACAGGTTTTGGGCCAGTCCATCTTTTTAAGGGGGATTCTCAGGGCTTTCTTTGTTTTCAACAGCATTTCCTGAACAGCAGTTTAACTGCCAAAATAGCAAGATACCAGCCGGCCTCCCTAATCACTTGCACACTATTATGTCAGTTAGATTTTGCAACTGTTGTTCAGGAAATGCTGTTGAAAACAAAGAAATCCCTGAGAATCCCCCTTAAAAAGATGGACTGGCCCAAAACCTGTCATCTGTCACCTTTTTTAACTGCCAACTTTTTTCTCGAAAGAACCCCTTTAAAACACCTTGCATGTGTATACACAGTCAGGGAGTGTAATTAGAGTACTGCTTTACACATACACACCAAACTCACTGTGTAACGCACCGCAAACAGCTGTTTGTGTTGTGACGGCCATGCTGGACTGGTGCGCACCATGGCGAGATTGCTCTTCCTCAGTGATATCAGGTAATGTCTGACTGCCTTATCAACTTTTGATAGTTATTTCTCTACCATTGTTAAAGCTTACATCTATGTTTTTTAAATTACATTTTCTGCTGGCCGTTCAGTACCTGTAACGAGAATCTGTTATGGAGGGCTAGTCTGCCATTGTGAGTGACCACGGGTAATGGCCGGGGAATCAGGGTTCGATTCTGGTCCGGAGTGGGATCCTGAGAACCGGCTACCACCACCACACATCCAAGTAAGGACCCATTTGCTGTATAAGTATTGTACCTGCCCTGACCGTGCTTTGCAGACCAGGCATCTGTGATCAGATGGACCCTTGACCCAACTCTGTGTGCCAGAGATGACACCACTTGCCTTTAACAAGAATCTGTTATGGAGGGCAACTCTGCCATTCATTTAACTGTGTGAAACGTTTGATTGTACTTTCTCAGTAGCATGGTGACCACTGGTAATGGCCGGGAAATCATGGTTCAATTCTGGTTCAGAGTGGGAGCCTAAGAAACGGCTACCACCACCACACATCCAAGGAAGGCAGCAAGCACGCTGTGGGCAAAGGAGCAGGAATGGCTACCACCACACATCCAAGGAAGGCAGCAGGTATGGCATGCACGTCCAGAGGTAGTGACAAAAAATAACAATACAGAAGGACTTTTGAGGCCCTGCTGTATATGAGATGAATCAACTTTAAATTATTTAACGAGAATCTGTTATGGAGGGCAAGTCTGCCATCCATTCAAGTGAAAGGTATGCACTGACTGCCAGGTATAATACAATGTGCAGTCAAAGATGCAGTGAAAGGTATGCAGTGACTGCAAACAGCTTGTTGTGTAGTGACGTCCATGCTGGACTGGTGCGCACTATGATGAGAGTGCAGGCTGAGGTAGCTGAATGACAGAACAGTGATTGTCCAGCTGATCAAATTTGGTCTGTCCACAACCTTATTATCTTTGGTGTGCCCCGCCCCCCACACCCCGAGACACTCATATAGCCGTCGGTCATTGCTTCATTGTGATACACAAGCCTCTTCCCCGCGGCAAGGTAATGATCACAAAGGGGAGTTGGCACATGTACATGCCTTTTGTTTTGTTGTTGCAGCTGCAGGGCAGCCAGAAAGATTAGGCAGGCATGTACACACACCAGAAAAATTATTATAGCGGCCGCTGCTAGCAGCGGCCTTAAAAATTCAGGAATCCGCCTGGAGCGCTGGACCCTGTTGGTGGTGGTGGAGAAGGCAGTCAAGCGGCCTGCGGGCAGAGGTGCTGTGTGGGGAGCGACTTAGTCTTGGGGAGGCAGTCACACGGAGTGCAGGCAGAGATGCTGTGTGTGGGGACTGACTTAGTCTTGGTAGCTGCGCTGAAGGTCTTTTCTGACAGAACGCTTTAGGCAGGGCAAGACAGAAGTTGGATGGCAAATTGGGACTGCTCTGGCCACAGGTCAAGCCAATGCAACCAGTAGTCCAAGGGTTCATCGCTGCTCACAGTGTCTACATCCACACTTAAGGCCAGGTAGTCGGCTACCTGCCGGTCCAGGCATTGTTGGAGGGTGGATCCGGAAGGGCTAAGGCAAGGCATTGGACTAAAGAATGTCCGCTTGTCCGACATCACCATGAGATCGCTGGAGCGTCCTTTCCTTGCCTGCGTGGACATGGGAGAAGGATTACTGGCAGTGGTACCTTTATTGCGTTGTGCTGTGGCATCACCCTTAAATGCATTGTAAAGCATAGTTGTCAGCTTGTTCTGCATGTGCTGCATCCTTTCTGCCTTCTGGTGACTTGGTAACATGTCCGCCACATACCGAGGGTCTAGTAGCGTAGCCACCCAGTACAGCTCATTCCCCTTCAGTTTTTTTATATGGGGACCATCAACAGGCTGGGCAGCATGAAAGACGCCATCTGCACAAAGTTGGATCCAGACGTACTATCCATCTCCTCTTTCTCTTCCTCAGTGATGTCAGCTAAGTCTTTCTCCTCCCCCCAGCCACGAACAATACCATGAGAACGTTGAGCAGCACAAGCCCCCTGTGACACCTGCTGCGGTTGTTCTTCTGCAGCCGCCTCCTCCTCCTCCTCCTCCAAAGAAACACCTTCCTCATCATCTGACTGACACCTCTTCCCCACACGACTCTTCCTCCTCCCCCCTGTGTGCTGCCACAGGTGTTGAGGAAACATCTGGTTCTGATGAGAATTTATCCCACAACGCTTCCTCCCATAACTGTTCCTCTTCACGCTCCTCCACAGCTTGATCCACCACTCTACGCACAGCATGCTCCAGGAAGTAACCGTGCGGGATCAAGTCACTGATGGTGCATTCACTGCGACTCACCAGGTTGGTCACTTCCTCAAACGGCCGCATGAGCCTGCATGCATTTCGCATGAGTGTCCAGTTGTTGGGCCAGAACATCCCCATCTCCCCAGATTGTGTCCTTCTACTGTAGTTGTAGAGGTACTGGGTGACGGCTTTCTCCTGTTCTAGCAGGCAAGAGATCATAAGGAGGATCGAATTCCAGCGAGTCGGGCAATCGCAAATCAGGCATCTCACCGGCAAGTTGTTTCTCCTCTGAATGTCCTCAAAGGGTGCCATTGCCGTGTAAGACTGCATGAAATGCTCACACAACTTCCTGGCCTGCTTCAGGACATCCTGTAAGCCTGGGTACTTTGACACAATTATTTGAATGACTAGATTCAGCACATGTTCCATGCAGTACATGTGTCAGCTTTCCCAAATTCAAGGCAGAAATGAGATTGCTGCCGTTGTCACACACCACGTTGCCGATCTCCAGCTGGTGCGGGGTCAGCCACTGATCCACCTGTTTGTTAAGAGCAGCCAGATGAGCTGGTCCAATGTGACTCCCTGATTTGAGGCAAGACATGTCTAAGATTGCATGACACCGTCGTACCTGGAATGCAGCATAGGCCCTGGGGAGCTGGGGCTGTGTAGCTGGAGAGGAGATTGCAGCACCAGTAGAGTTGAACTGCCACTCAGCCAAGGAGGAGGAGGATGATGAAATTGAAGAGGATGTAGCAGGAGGAGAGGAGGTGGCAGGAGGCCTGCATGCAAGCCATGGAGGTGTCACAAGTTGGTCCGCTGCACAGCCACGTACTCGCTGCTTGCCATCGGTCCCAAGGTTGACCCAATGGGCTGTGTAAGTAATGTACCTGTCCTGACCGTGCTTGGCAGACCAGGCATCCGTGGTCAGGTGTACCCTTGACCCAACGCTGTGTGTCAGAGATGACACCACTTGCCTCTCAACTTCACGGTACAGTTTGGGTATCGCCTTTTTAGAGAAATAATTGCGGCCTGGCATCTTCCACTGTGGTGTCCCAATGGCCACAAATTTATGGAAGGCCTCAGAGTCCCCCAGCTGGTATGGTAACAGCTGTCGAGCTAACAGTTCCACCAAGCCAGCTGTCACACGCCGGGCAAGGGGGTGACTGGCAGAAATTGGCTTCTTCCACTCAAAGATTTCCTTCACAGACACTTGGCTGCTGATGGCAGAGGAGCAGGAACCGCTCATGGTCAGAGGCGGAGTGGAGGAGGGTGGCTGTGAAGGTGCAAGGGAGAAAGCGGCTTCAGAAGATGATGCACCTGAAGGAGGAAGAGGAGAAGAAGGGTGGCTTTTCTTTTGTTTGCTGCTTTTCCTCTGGTGCTCTTCCCATTGCAGTTTGTGCCTTTTCTCCATGTGCCTTCATAAGGCACTTGTCCCTACGTGGGTGTTGGCCTTTCCATGGCTCAATTTGTGGAGGCAGAGAGAACAGATGGCATTGATATGATCTACAGCAGACACACTAAAAAATGTCCAAACCGCTGAGCCCCCCTATGGTGATGGCACTATGGTGGCATCAGCAGCTGACATTGAAGGGCATGTTGGCTGGCTGTCCATAGGTGGCGATACATGGTGCTGGACACTGCCACCAGCTGTTTCTGATGATGAGCTCCCCCTGCTTCTTTCAGGAACTCGTCTCTTCCTACTCCTCTCTGGACCCCCTTCTGAACTGTCCCCCTGTACATCTCCTCTAGTGGGAACATATGTGACATCCGTATCATTGTCATTATCATAATCCTCCTGCCCAGCTTCGCTTGCCTCAGACACCTCCAAAACTGCACCAACAGCAGGTACTTCATCATCCTCCTCCTTACACGTTACATCCATAGTGTCGCCTAACTCAGACATATGAGGTGGTGTAACTTGCTTAGCGCCTTCATCTGGTTGTAACAATAATGGCTGTGAATCAGTGATTTCCCCACCAAATAACTCCTGTGAACTGTCAAATGTAGTGGATGTGGTACTTGGAGTAGCGCTGGTGGCTGCGGAAGATGAGGTGTTCTGTGTTAAATAGTCAACCACGTCCTGACAATCTTGGGAGTTGATGGGACGTGCCTTCTTCTGAGCACTGTACTTTGGTCCAGGGCCACACAAAATCACATCAGCACGACCTCGCACCGACCTGCTGGGTGGCCTTCCTCTGGGTCTGCCTCTACCTCTGCCTCTACCTTTTTTGTCCGTTTTTTCCATATCGGGGGGATGAAGTGAAAGGTATGCACTGACTTGACTAATACAATGTGCAGTCACACAGGTGCAGTTAACAGGTATGCACGGAGCGGTATATCACACTGCGTGCACTCACATAGGTAGGTGGGTGCACTGAACACAACAGGTAGGTACATGCAGTGATGGATATTACAAATGTGCACCTGTCACACACAAACACAGGTACCGGACAGGCACAGTGACACTGCGTTCCCTCACGTATGTAGGTGTTCACTGAAGTGAACAACAGGTAGTAGGTATATGCAGTGATGGGTATTACAATGTGCTCCTGTCACACACAGACAGGTATCGGACAGGCACAGAGACACTGCATGCACTCACGTAAGTAGGTGGGTGCACTGTGAACAACAGGTAGGTATATGCAGTGATGGGTATTACAATGTGCACCTGTCACACTCAGACAGGTACCGGACAGGCACAGTGACACTACGTGCTCTCACGTAGGTAGGTGGGTGCACTGCGAACAACAGGTAGTAGGTATATGCAGTGATGGGTATTACAATGTGCACTTGTCACACACACACAGGTACCAAGCAGGTACAGTGACACTGCGTGCGCTCACGTAGGTAGCTGGGTGCACTGAGCCCAACAGGTAGGTATATGCAGTGATGAGTATTACAATGGCCACCTGTCACACACAGACAGGTACCGGACAGGCACAGTGACACTGTGTGCGCTCACGTAGGTAGGTGGGTGCACTGAAGTGAACAACAGGTAGTAGGTATATGCAGTGATGGGTATTATAATGTGCACCTGGCACAGCAGTAATTATACCACCAGGGGGCCGAAGGCCAGCTGCAACTGACTGACAGGGGGCTGTATATAATGTAGTGGTACTCAGCGTGACCAAACGTCTGTATAGACGCGAAACGGCCGTCGCCGGATCCACTCAGTACCCTGGCTCCCTCACCTCCACCAATCATCACCCTTTAAGACCACCAGAATGAGGTATTTATGGTTGTGGTAACCTATGGATGTCTGTCTTGACTTGCAATAAACAGTATTGGATGGAAGGTGCCCGGATTCCATCTTTCTTCTTCTAGTGACATTACAATATAATGCAAGTGGGCCACACAAAAAATAAAAATAGATCACAAGAGCAAGATTAGCTCTCAAAAGAGCTGTTGAGGGGTTATTTTTCAGCAATAAGAATTAGCAAGGAGCAAGGTAACAAGCCTACAAGAGCCTTACTAAGCTTTCCCTATAGGTCTCTGCACAACAACTCTCCCTTCTTCCAATTAATGCAGGCACACGAGTGAGTGAAAAGCCTGACTCTGCCTGCCTTTTATAAGGGGGGGGGAGTGGCTCCAGGAGGGAGTGTAGCCTGATTGGCTACAATGTGCCTGCTGACTGTGATGTAGAGGGTCAAAGTTGACCCTCATGATGCACTATGGGGGCGAACTTCCCAAAAAGTTTGCGGTTCTCCGCGATCGCGAACCCCTGAAGTTATCTGGGAACCGTTTGCCGGCGAACCGTTCGGGCCATCTCGATTCACGTACATTAAAACACATTAAAATGCTGCATTATACAACTGACCACTGTGAACATATCCTTAAAGAGAACCCAAGGTGGGTATTTTAAATCTTAAGAGGACACAGAGGCACTGGAGGAAGCTCACGGAGGCGGGCAGCGGTGGGGACAGAAGCGGGGGAGCCCAGAATGAATGACAGGCTGCAGGTAGATAGAAAGCTAGCAACAAGCAGATTGTCGCTAGCCTGGCACTTTTTCGGGGGGGGGGGGGCACAACAGACCCCAGAGGGCACTAGAGGCGGCAATAGAGCGACACAGAGGCACGTGATTATAATAATAATAATAATAATGGCAGTATTTGTATAGCGCCTTTCTCCTGTTGGACTCAAAGCGCTTGCGAGGCAGCCACTAGAGCGCACTCAGTAGGCAGTAGCAGTGTTAGGGAGTCTTGCCCAATGAACTCCTTACTGAATTACTGGCTTACTGAACAGGCAGAGCCAAGATTCGAACCCTGGTCTCCCGTGTCAGAGGCAGAGCCCTTAACCAGTACACCATCCAGCCACCGCAGAACATGCACAGAACATGCCTCTGTGTCCTCTTAAGATTTAAATATCTGCCTCGGTTTTTCTTTAAATTGCACTTGCTCAAGAAGAGTGAGACCCTGTTCACAGAGGTCAGTTGAGTTGCAGAATAATTCTGCATGTCAGCTCACTGCCAATACAATTTCATTGGGCTGTTCACAGTTCTGCGTTGTAACTGATCACATTAGTCTAACTCGCTGCATGTAGGCTTTGTATTAATGTCTATGTTCAGTCTCCATTGCAGCTCACACTCATTATAACACTTGCATTATGCAAATTACCACTGTGAAGCTAGCTTAACTTACTTCTGTGCAATACATTTTTTTTTTTTGCTTTAGAAAAGCATAATGGTAATCATAACAATATAATAGTTAGAATTGACTTAGATAGTTAGAAAATGATCTGTTTTAAATTTAGTTTAACTTTATAGTCCTAAAGACATCAAACACTAGCAGGCACCGTATACAAGGTGCAAATGATTATTTATTCCAACTTGCAAACTTCAAACACCTGTTTTATGTCAGTGGGGATTTACCTAGAGTACAAATAAGGAAGCTAGCAACATGGAATGCATCTATCTATTTTTCTAAATGAGTTTTCTATTTCTTCAAAATCTGTATCCCTGATGCAAACTCCTAGCTTTTAATAACCAAATATAAGCATCATATAACGGCATACTTACATTAATCACATACAAGCTATAGGAAAGGCTGATCTCTCTCTCTCTCTCTCTCTCTCTCTCTCTTTCTATCTTTCTTTCTCTCTTTCTCTCTCTCTCTCTCTCTCTCTCTCTCTCTCTCTCTACATATACATATATATATATATATATATATATATATATATACACATACATATATATATATATATATATATATATATATATATATATATATATATATATATATATATATATATATATATATTTGTATAAATACTGTAAGAAAAAGTACACTGTACTACCCATGATGCACCAATGTGTAAAGCAGCAATGATAAAAGAATGGAAACAGTTTTCAGAATATTGCAACACACAGCATGAACTATAGTGTTTGGCAGTGACATCTAGTGGACAACATGCCTATGATCTCTAAGGCGACAATTAGACTATAATAAATAAAAAAATTTCTGTATCTATAAAAACATGCTTCTGAAGTGTGGTTTACAGTGTCTAATGCATAGAGATGGCCCTAACGGTTCGCCGGCGAATGGTTCCCGACGAACTTCCGGGGGTTCGCGCTCGCGGAGAACCGCAAACTTTACTGGAAGTTTGGTTCATCCCCATAATGCACCATTAGGGTCTACTTTGACCCTCTACATCACAGTCAGCAGGCACATTGTAGCCAATCAGGTTACACTCCCTTCTGGAGCCACTCCCCCCCTTATAAAAGGCAGGCAGAGTCAGGTTTTTCACTCACTCATGTGCCTGCATTAATTAGAGAAGGGAGAGTTGTTGTGCAGAGACCTATAGGGAAAGCTTAGTTAGGCTCTTGTAGGCAGGCATCACCGGCCATTTTACTCACTTGTGTGCCTGAAGTAAATAGAGAAGGGACAGCTGCTGCTGCAGACTCTCATAGGGAAAGATTAGGCTCTTGTAGGCTTCTTAGCTTGCTCCTTGCTGATTCTTATTGCTAAAATAGCACCCCACAACAGCTCTTTTGAGAGCTAATCTTGTTCTTGTGATTTTTTGTGTGTGTGTGTGTCCCACTGACACTTGTGTTGCATAGACAGCCTTGATAATTCATACTGTGTGTGTGCCACTGCCAGGCCCAGCACATTCAGTGACTACCTGTGTGTGTGACAGGTGCACATTGTAATACCCATTACTGCATATACCTACCTAGCTGCTGTTCACAGTGCACCCACCTAACTACGTGAGCTGAGCGCACGCAGTGTCACTGTGCTTGTCCGCTACCTGTTTGTGTATGACAGGTGCACATTGTAATACCCATTACTGCATATACCTACCTACCTGTTGTTCACAGTGCACCCACCTACCTACGTGAGCTGAGCGCACGCAGTGTCACTGTGTCTGTCAGCTACCTGTCTGTGTGTGACAGGTGCACATTGTAATACCTATTACTGCATATACCTACCTGTTGTTCCCAGTGCAGCCACCTACCTATTTGAGCTGAGTGCACGCAGTGTCACTGTGCCTGTCTGGTATCTGTCTGTGTGTGACAGGTGCACATTGTAATACCATCACTGCATATACCTACCTACCTGTTGCTCACAGTTCACCCACTAGTGATTAGAGTGCACGCAGTGTCAACTTGCCTCCCAGCTACCTGTCTTTTTGTGACAGGTGCACATTGTAATACCCATTACTGCATATACCTACCTGTTGTTCACAGTGCACCCATTTACCTACGTGAGCTGAGTGCATGCAGTGTCACTGAGCCTCTCAGCTACCTGTCTGTGTGGGACATGTGCACATTGTAATACCCATCACTGCATATACCTACCTGCTGTGTTCAGTGCACCCACCTACCTACCTGTTAACTGCACCTGTGTGACTGCACATTGTATTAGTCAAGTCAGTGCATACCTTTCTCTTCATCCCCCCGATATGGACACAACGGACAAAACAGGTAGAGGCAGAGGTAGAGGCAGACCCAGAAGAAGGCCACCCGGCAGGTCTGTGCGAGGTCCTGTTGATGTGATTTTGTGCGGCCCTGGCCCAAAGTACAGTGCTCAGAAGAAGGCACGCCCCATCAACTCCCAAGATTGTTAGGACGTGGTTGTCTATTTAACACAGAACACCTCATCTTCCGCAGCCACCAGCGCTACTACAATCACCACAGCCGCTGCATTTGACACTTTGCAGGTGTTATCTGCCTGCACGCCGTGTGACTGCCTGCCCCAAGACTAAGTCAGTCCCCTTTCCCACACAGCATCTCTGCCCGCAGGCCGGTTGATTGCTTCTTCGCCACCACCAACAGGGTCCAGGACTCCAGGCAGATGCCTGAATTTTTAATAATAATTTTTCTAGTGCGTGTACATGCCTGCTTAATTTTCCTGGCTGCACTGCAGCTGCAACAACAAAACAAAAGGCATGTACATGTGCCCATTCCCCTTCGTGACCATTACCTTGCCGCGGTGAAGGGGCTTGTGTATCACAATGAAGCAATGACCGCCGGCTATATGAGTGTCTCGGGGGGTGGCACACCAAAGATAATAAGGTCGTTGCTTCATTGTGGACAGACCAAATTTGATCAGCTGGACAGTCACTGTTGTTCTATCATTGAGCTACCACAGCCCGGCGACCATATGGGCTTGAAAACCGCCACGGCCTGCACCTCTGGCCATGGTGCGCACTAGTCCAGCATGGTCGTCACTACGCAAACAGCTGTTTGCGGTGCGTTACACAGTGAGTTTGGTGTTTCAGTGTGAAGCAGTACTCTAATTACACTCCCTGATTGATGTATACACGTGCAAGATGTTTTAAAGCACTTTAGGCCTGCAATTTGGCATTTAATGTGATATCTGCCCTTAAAACGCTGCTTTGCATCCAATCCGGATTTTCCCCGGAACTTTTGGCGTGTATCCCACTCCGCCATGCCCCCCTCCAGATGTTAGACCCCTTGCAACATCTTTTCCATCACTTTTGTGGCCAGCATACATTTTTCTAGTTTTCAAAGTTCGCCTCCCCATTGAAGTCTATTGCGGTTCGCGGAAGTTTGCATGAACCGAACTTTCGTGGGAGGTTCCCGAACCGAAAATCGGAGGTTCGGGCCATCTCTATAAAGGAGTAGCTTTGTTAAATATAAAAAAAAAATTGCTTTCCTAAAACAGAAAGAATTTGCGATAATTCAGGTTGGAGTGAGCTCGAGATGTCTCCCAGAGCACCACTGCTGAATATATGCAAATTAACCATTGTACCCTTAGAAGCTAAACACACCTCCAGAACCGCTGGAATGCAATGATGTGTCAGCTTGTTAAATTGTACAGAGCCATATTAATCCAACATGCATACAGACTGTTTCGGATTGTTTGATCCTCATCAGTGCATGGCATGGATTAATTTGGCTCTATGGAGTAGGGCTTGTAAACCGAGAGGTACAGACTAACCAGCAAGCTCATGGTGACCCAGAACTCATTGGAGTGTGTAAGGGACTACAATGGTCCTAAAAGCCCCCTTACTAAGATGTTAAGAAAAACAAAAATTTGCTTTCCTAAAACAGAAAGAATTTGCGATAATTCAGGTTGGAGTGAGCTCGAGAAGTCTTTGTTAAATATAACACCTACAACAAATAAACAGGTCTATTATGAAAATAAGAAGAGATAAAAACTGAAAAGGCATTGTGTCAGAACAAAACACCACGTTTCAGAATATCGTACTAATTATTTGGAAGAACAAGTTCCCAGCTTGAAAATAAATTCTCATTTCCTCCACTCTCTATAAAACCACAGACCGCAAATCATCTGATTAACGGAGGAAAAAACTAGTCAGAAGTTACACCCATGTCTCCTCTGTTGCTTTGCATGAAAAATGTACACATAGCGTAATGCAGTATAATCCAACAGAGTTAAGGGAATATACTTAAACATAGTAATAAAAGTAAATAGATTGATTCAGCGGGTTTTTTTTAAAGTCAATTCAGCACATTGAGATTATCATGGATTTTTATCAGCTCATGCCAAATTTAATTGTAAGATTTTAAAAATATAAACTAGAAGCTTTCCCATGTTGTCGACCTACCCGAAGCAACGCAGGAGCTTGTGTTTACAAGTTTCTATGTGTATTAAAGCAAACCTGAAGTGAAAATAAACTTATGATATAATGAATTGTCAGTGTAGTACAGCTAAGAAATAGAACATTAGTAGCAAAGAAAAGAGTCTCATATCGTTTTCCAGTACAGGAAGAGCAAACAAAAGCTGCAGTTGATATCTATGCAAAAGAGCTTCTCTGAGCTCTTCGACCCACTGGGTCAAATAAAGTCCTGTTTTCTGAAGCACTTGAATAGCAAAGAAATCGTGACTGACAGCCTGAGATAATGGAAAATTTTATACTTACCAATAGGTAATGTTCTTTCCTGATAGACTCCATGGCAACATTACTATGGGTTAGTCCCACCCTCTAACCCCTATAGGGCTGGTGTCTATAATTTTTTGCTCTGCCCACTTCCTCCTGCCTTTTTTACTAGTTCACTGCTAACTACTGTACCTCAAGCTAAAGAGGATCCTCCATATGCTGCCATGGAGTCTAACAGGAAAGGAAAATTACCCTTAGGTAAGTATACAATTTTCTGTTTTCCTGTTGAGTCAATGGCAGCATTACTAGCTCAAGGGAAAAAAGGAGGGTAAATAAATAGTCCAATAACAGAACATCATAATGCTTATCATACTTTAATCACACAAGAAAATAAACAAGTTTAAAGCGTTTTTTTTTATTTTATTTTTTTTTTATGTTCCTGTATAAACACGCTACTATCTGCTCAACTTAATTCAAAGATAAAACTAAAAGTAAGCAAAGACTAATAAAAGACACAGTCCTGCAGATAGGATGGGGATAAAAGCAGGAGGAAGTGGGCAGAGCAAAGATTCATAGATGCCAGTCCTATAGGGGTTAGGGGTGGGGACTAGGGATGATCGGAAAGAGCAAATTCCGTTCTGCCGGAATTCCACCAGTGCTAAATTCCATTACCATTACATTTCCGCGGAATTTTGCAGATTTCCGCGGAATTCTACATTCCGGGGGAAAAATTGAAGTAATCGCAAATGAAACCTCGTTTTTGCTAAATGGTAGCCCATGGGACCTAGTGGCTGTTCCACCGGTCATTTTTTTTTTATTTAGCGGTGGTCCCATGGCGGTCGTTTCGGCACCACAGGAGGTGTCACTTACGCCATGGGACCTAGCGGTGGTCCCATGGCGGTCGTTTTGGCATCGCTGGAGGTGTTGCTTAAGCCATGGGACCTTGCGGTGGTCCCATGGCCGTCATTTTGGCGCCACAGGAGGTGTCACGTAAGCTGTGGGACCTGGTGGTGGTCCCATGGCGGTGGTTTTGGCGCCGCAGGAGGTGTCGTGTAAGCTATGGGACCTAGCGGTGGTCCCATGGCGGTGGTTTTGGTGCCGCAGGAGGTGTCGCTTACGCCATGGGACCTTGTGGTGGTCCCATGGCTGTCATTTTGGTGCCACGGGAGGTGTCGCGTAAGCTGTGGGACCTGGTGGTGGTCCCATGGCAGTGGGTTTGGCGCCACAGGAGGTGTTGTGTAGGCTATGGGACCTATACAAAATGGTTGGGATAGGTGAGATAGCTAGAGAGCTGGTTGCTAACATAGGATTGATTGTTTTTTGTTAAGACTGTAATTGGTGCTGAAATAATTCCAATTTTCAAGCAGAAATCCATTTGGGTGTTTTTTGTAAGCCTCTGATTGGTGCAGAAATTCCTATTTTCATGAAGAAAGCCTGTTGTTTTCACTTTAAGCTTCTTCTAGGGGCTTCCTTGTGATTGGCTTACAAAAATCTGCATTCTGTCGGAATTACGCATCGCTCCGCGGAATTTCCGCTATAGAGCTATAGCAATTCTGTTCCGATGCGACGGAACATAACCTCTAAATTCTGACCAGAATTGCGAAAAAAAGGAATTCCGCGGAATGCGGTGAGCATCCCTAGTGGGGACTAACCCGAAGTAATGCTGCCATTGAGTCAACAGGAAAAGGTTTTACTGCAGGAAAGTTCAAAGGGTCATTATTTCTACTTAGTTTTATAGCTTAAAACACAGAGTGTGCTTTTAAAACTGCAACAGTGACAGAATGATTCAATGCTATTAAAAAATAAAAAGCTATATTCTTCCCTGCTAATGTTCTATTCTTTACCCGTACTACACATACAATATCATTATACTGTATCATATTTTTTTCTGAGTCAAGTTTGCTTTAAGCTAAACAACTCAAGAGTGCTTGATTTAACATAAGGGATCATAATCTACAGCACATCCAGCTCATCATTGGCTATATTCACAAAAGAATGATAAATGTGGGATGTGCAAACAGCACATGTTAATTTTCCTATCATTTGTCTTATTATATGTCACTAATACAAAACAGATGCCTATATTGCACTTTTTCTTTGTATCATTGGGGCAAAAAGTGAAGCATATTCTTGAATGAAGGCAGAGATAACAATAAAAAAAATATATAACCAGTATCACAATTCTCACTGTAGCAAAAACAAACAAACAAAAAACGCCCTCCTCTGCTCTCTGTGTCACAGTTGGAAACATTTTTATTCACATTTTCTCGTGGTGCCAAGGATTCAAAAAGAAGGTAGACCATTTCAGATACAGTATCTGTTACATTATTTATGCCTATTCTTGAGGTTAATTTGTTTGACATAGAAGTTCAAGAAAAAAAAATCCAAACTATCTAAACGGGAAAGGAGATTCCTGGAGATTAACTCATCATAAGGCTCTTAGAGGAGAAGTGTAGAAGAGAAATGTCTCCATATCATAAAAAAATATATATAATGTGTATAATATACTAAAATAAAAGCCTGTTATAAAGTCACCTTCACAGTATACAAACCCAACTGGTTATCTATATAGGATACTATATACCAGAGTAAAACATTCTGAAATTGAACATAGATATATACATAAATTATAATAAAAGTGTGCTAGAAATAATCCACAGAGCAGTTATGGAAAATGATCACACAGTGATGCATATATAAACTGTAATCTTAAGGCAAATATGGCAAATATGTGTGGCTATTGTGGAAAAGATAGTTCCGCTATATGGCAAGAAAAACATAGTAGTTAATTGATTAGTTGACAAGACAAGACAAATAACATCTATTTTGCACTTTTCACCTGGCAGACTCAAATCACCAGCCACTAGGATGCCCTCTATAGGCCGTAGCAGTGTTAGGGAGTCTTGCCCAAGGTGTCCTACTAATTAGGCACTGGTTTACTGAAGAGTTGAGATTCAAACCCTGGCCTCTTGTGTCCAAGGCAGAGCCCTTAACCATTACACTATCCATCTACCTCTCAAATTAACTTCATGGTAAGGAGGCCTTAAGATTATGACTGTGGTATGGTTTATATTGTGAGCGTCTCTAAAGCCCAGTCATGATTATGAGAATGTATTCTGTAAAGCCCTGTGAAAGTTGATGGTACTATCTAAATAATATTAATAATAATAATAATATTAATAGTGACACAGATGTATACCAGTGGTGCTCATCACAAGCTTGTGATCAAGAGTCGTCATCACGAGCTGTTTTTTGCGACCATGATCAGCACTAGTGATTGGCTCTCGATCATGAATGCCGATCACGAATGCACTCGATCACATGATTGCACTCGTTTCCCGACTTTTGATCATGAGTTACTCGGGATCATAAGTCGGTATTCGCGATTAAAATCCCACCGGCTTTAACAATTAATAGCAAAGTCCCCTTACATGCTACAAACATCAAATTTGCAGGATATGTTAAGAAGAACAGCAGAAACACGGGGGAAAAATTCATAGAGACCTTATAGTTTTTGAGTAAATCGATTTTAAAGTTTCAAAGGAAAAAAGTATACATTTAAATGTGGTAAATGACAGTTATTGTAGCAAACCTAACAGTAGGGTAAATTTACATATAAAAAAAAGAAAAAGCAATGAATTTCCTGACGGGGTTTCCAGGGGATCCGTATGCCGCCCTGGAAACCCCTCTGGAGCCGCAACGCTGGCCAGGGATTGCTATACAGCCACAATATGGCTTTATAAAGATCCCTGGCATCGTATCCTATTTTTAAAACTTTTTTATATTAAGAGGGTGGGAAATAAAAAAAAATGATGTGCCCCCCCCCCTACCGAGCATATTTAACACCTTGTCCCCCATGCAGGCTGGGATAGCCAGAATGCCGAGCTCTGGCTGACTGGGGCTTTGCACTCTGAGCTATACCAGCTCGCATGGTCCATGGTATGGGGGGACTCTGTGGGAGAGGGGCAGCCAAGCCTTCCCCTTCCCCCAGAGCCCTTGTCCAATCCATGGAAAAGGGGCTCTTCCCCACCTCTGGTGCCCCAAGAGGAGGTGGGGGTGACGACTCCCTGGCAGGGTTCATGGTGGCATCTGGAGTCCCCTTTAAGAAGGGGACCGCAGATGCTCCCCCCAGGAGAAATGAGTATGAGGTACAAAGTACCCCTTACCCATTTCCACAAAGGGTTAAATGAAATAAAAGCACAACAACGAGTAAACTATTTTATTCATCTTAATTAACCAGAAATACTTACCTGTACCCTTAAGAAAATGTTCCCTTGCCAATATTCTCGGAAATGTCTTTCAATTGATTAAAGAGCTCCGCCGACCGCCAGGGATTTTATCTGATTGCCATCTGGAGTCGGGAAGGAATTTTTCCCTTTAGGGGCTAATTGGACCATGCCTTGTAAGGGTTTTTTCGCCTTCCTCTGGATCAACAGGGATATGTGAGGGAGCAGGCTGGTGTTGTACTTTATACTGGTTGAACTCGATGGACGTATGTCTTTTTTCAACCAAAATAACTATGTAACTATGTAACTATGTAACACTTGCTGCCCTGCTCTCAGCCATACTAAGTATAGCTGAGAGCAAACGGGTCAGTTAAAAATGGCGCCCAGCACCGATGGATAAAAATGGCGCACCATTGACTTACATTATGAAACGATAAATGTTAAAAAATGGCGCCGACCTTTTGAACAAAATTTATCATTTTAAAACTTTTATTTTTTGCCCTGCCTGAACGATATTTATCGTTTTAACCCCTGCTTTGCAACCGCTTGGAAAATATCTGCCCGCCGACTTTAATGTTTAATAGCAAAGCCCCCTTAAACGCTAAAAACACCAAATTTGCAGGGAATGTTAAGAAAAAAATTGTGAAGGATATATTGGCGTGGGAACATTTTTTTAAAGGTACAGGTAAGTATTTGTGGTTAATTAAGATTATTAAAATACTTTTCTCGTGGTTGTGTTTTTATTTCATTTAACCCTTTGTGGAAATGGGTAAGGGGTACTTTGTACCACTATATTCATTTCTCCTGGGAGGAGTACCCCTTACCCATTTCCACAAAGGGTTAAATGAAATAAAAACGCAACAACGAGAAAAGTCCTTTAATGTTCTAAATTAACCACAAATACTTACCTGTACCTTTAAGAAAAAAATCCCACGCCAATTAGGTCCCACGACAGTATCCTCCATCTTGCGACCTTCTGATACATCTTGATTGAAGATCTCCGCCGCCCCGACGCCACACACGCCGCCCCCGCCGCACTGCTCTCAGCTATACTTAGTATAGCTAAGAGCAAAAAGCATCTTTAAATTTTAGCTCCAATGGTCCCCTGAGAGGGGCCGGGAGAGGCGGCGATCAGCGCTGATAGACGTGCTGAGAGGCAGAGCTACAGCCAAAAGCTCTGCCTCAAGTAGGAAGTGATCCCCGGACACTCGTTCTGCCGCAGGAGAGCGGTGTTTTAGCAGGGGCAACCATGTCCATGTAGAATATAAGGTAAAACGCTGTTTTAAAAGTCACTTCAGACTCTCTTTAAATTCATCACTGATGCTGACATCTTTACTGCAGGCAAGAACATGCGCTGGGAGGAGAATTAAGTCATAACTAAATAGTCTAGGCTGAACATTACTGTGAGGGCAGAGTTAAATAATCATATACAGCGATGCATACATATAAGAAGTGTTTTTGATGCTGAAACCAGGAAAATAAACTAACAATTGGGTATTGTGAAAAAATGTACTATATGTAATTGTACTGCCTCTTTAAACTGCTTTTTAGATAACAGGACTACCTCCTGTAGTAGTTTCCACTGCAGTATTAGCTAACTTTTTTTTTCTTTTTTTTATTATCAAAGGTTTTTTTTATTTTTTAAACATGCATAATCAACTTGTATATGCCACTAGAAGTAGTATGCTAGGTGGTGACATATGTACACACATCATAAAACCGGAACAATGCATAGGAAGATTCACAACACTGTTAAGTTAAGCAGTAAGATAATGGCGTCAATTCACCAGAGAGGATTTACTAAGAGAAAAAAGGTAGGTAGTTTATCTCATGAGGTATTTTAACACTCTGGAGTCAATTCACCAGTGTGAGAGGACAGAGAAAAAAGTGTTCGATAGCAGAGGATAATGGAGAGATATGCATGAGGAAAGTGTGAGAAAGCAGAGAGTTAGGTAATCGGTATTAATGATTTACCTGGGATACTTTTCCTCTCTGTGAGCTTGAAAGTGAAGCATTGTGGGTAGGAGGCGGAGTTTTACCACTACATAACTAGAGTAATCCCGCCTTTTACTGCCGGATCATATCATAAATCATATCACGAGTGAGTCTGAACTTCTTCACCACCTCTGTCTCAGTAAAATTATCAAGAACTGTTCTCTCACGAAAAATACGAGGGGCGATTAAACAGACCCTCCTCCTGCGCCTTCGTCTCCTCATAATAGAAGCAAGCTCTAAGGCCTAGTGCACACCAGAGCGGTTAGGCTGCGTTTTGCGATCCGCTTGCGGCTGCGGATACGCTTGGGTAATGTATTTCAATGGGCTGGTGCACACCAGAGCGGGAGGCGTTTTGCAGGTAACGCATACTCCCGGGCTGCTGCAGATTTTGGATTGCGAAGGCGTTTCTGCCTCAATGTTAAGTAAAGGAAAAACGCAAACCGCTCTGAAAAACGGCACTTCAGTTTTTGTTACAGTAGCTGTTCAGTAACAGCTTTACTGTAACAATACATGAAATCTACTACACCAAAAACGCTTCACAAAACCGCAAAATGCTAGCTGAAACGCTACAGAAAAAGAAGAAAAAGCGTTTCAAAATCTGCTAGCATTTTGCGGATCTGCTAGCGGTTGGTTTTTGGTGTGCACCAGGCCTTACAGTGTAAGCTCAAAAGGCTCCATCTTCCACAGCAGCAGCTGCTGTGTGAAAACCACGATATCTCCAGGTTCATTCAGGGGATAAAGAGATGAAAAATAAGGAATGGCCACACCCCCTTTCTTCCCTGGTGAATTGTGATTTGGAGAAAAACTAACTACTAACTATCACTTATTTATCTCATACTTATCTCACATTTATCTCTTGCATTTCTCTCTGTCGATATTTTCCCCTATACTTCTGGAGAATTGCTATTTGGAGATATCACAGGAGGTAAATTACCTCCCAAGAGATAAATAGGTTGGTAACCTCTGGTGAATTGACGCCAATATGTTGTCCGTTACAGCCACACCGATACATGGGAGGGAGTGAAGTGGAGCAGAGCGCAATTGTCTTGCTTATGGAAAGATGATTGGCCTGCTTGCCAGTCAGAGTGGAAGGAGATATTCTGATAATGAACTGATATTTTCTGCCTACAGAGAAACAAGTATAAACCAGAATAGGCTCATAAGTAGTGTTGCTTGCAAATTACTGCCAAAGTCATTTTCACATCACAAATGTGTGCATTTTTCACAAAAAATCTTTTTTTACTGTGAAAAATTGTGAAAAGCGCAACAACGCAGAAAAAATATTTTTTTTTACTGCAACAATTTTACCCAAAAAATGTGAAAATGAACACAATGAATTTTCAATGGAATTTTCTCTCAGAAATCAAATGTAATATTATTTTTGCAAAAAAATATTGTGGAAAGGATATTGGCATTTTCTCTTATCACTGCTCATAAGAAAAACATTAGAACAGAATCATGAGTAAAGCAGTTTAATTGCTCTACAAATAGCTTTAGGGTCACTACTCTATCATTGTGGCTGGGTATAGTCATAACTCTTACATTACTCACAGCTACTACTACTACTACACCTACTGCTGCTACTGCTGCTGCTACTACTACTGCTGCTGCTGCTGCTGCTACTACTGCTGCTGCTACTACTACTGCTGCTGCTGCTGCTGCTGCTGCTACTGCTACTACTACTACTACTACTACTACTACTACTACTACTACTACTGCTACTACTACTATTACTACTACTTTTGAGAAATTAAAACTAATTATCTTAAATAACAGAGAACATATGTTGTATCCCAAGAAACTGGAGAGCCATAAGGAAGAGAATAAGTTAAGGCTACAGTGGATACCAGTTTAAATATAATTTGGGTCCTCTAATTGACTAAACTAGCTACATCATACATGGTCTGTGATTCATGGTAGGTCTCAGGGGAAGGAGATATAATTTCAGTAAAGGCTTCTGTAAGGAACTTTGCTGAATCTGATGGAATTCTCGAAGAGAGCCAGGCTAAGGCGTCCACTTCCGGCTAGAGATGAGCGTAATGACCTAATTACGGTTTTGCGAAATTTCGCGTAATTAGTGTAATTACGATTATGGCCGTAAGTCCATAATCGTAATGAAGAAGGATTTCGCGAAATTTCGCGTAAACGTAATTTTCGCATAATTTTTGCATTACAGTCGTATCATGCCGTAATTTCGCATTAAACGCTACCGTAATTTCGCGTTAAACTTAAACCGTAACGCTCCGTATAATATAAAAAAGCCGCCGACTTTAAGGGTTAATAGCAAAGCCCCCTTAAATGCTAAGAGCCTCAAATTTGGAGAATATATTAAGGAGATCAGGAGGAATAAGAGGAAAAATTTTTTTTTCAAAAAGACCTTATAGTTTTTGAGAAAATCGATGTTAAAGTTTCAAAGGAAAAATGTAAACATTTAAAAACCCGCCGACTTTAACGGTTAATAGCAAAGCCTGCTTAAAGTTTAGGAACACCAAATTCCCAGGGTATATTAAGGGGATCAGTGGGAATAAGAGGAAAAATTTTTTTTTCAAAAAGACCTTATAGTTTTTGAGAAAATCGATTTTTAAGTTTCAAGGGCGAAAATGTCTTTTAAATGCGGAAAATGTCAGTTTTTTTTGCACAGGTAACAATAGTGTATTATTTTCATAGATTCCCCCAAGTGGGAAGAGTTTTACTTACTTCGTTCTGAGTGTGGGAAATATAAAAAAAAACGACGTGGGGTCCCCCCTCCCAGACCTCTTTAACCCCTTGTCCCCCATGCAGGCTGGGATAGCCAGAATGCGGAGCACCGGCCGCGTGGGGCTCCGCACCCTGACTATACCAGCCCGCATGGTCCATGGATTGGGGGGTCTCGGAAGGGGAGGGGCAGCCAAGCTTTCCCCTCCCCCTCTGAGCCCTTGTCCAATCCAAGGACAAGGGGCTCTTCTCCACCTCCGATGGGCGGTGGAGGTCGCGATTTCCTGGGGGGGAGGTTCATGGTGGAATTTGGGAGTCCCCTTTAAAAAGGGGTCCCCCAGATGCCCACCCCCCCTCCCAGGAATACTTACCTGTCCCTTTAAATAAATGATCCCTCGCAATATCCTCGGAAATGTTCTATCAGTTACAATGTAACAAAGTTATTACAATGTAACAACTTTGTTACATTGTAACTACGCCGCACCCGACGCCACTCGCCGCTCAGCCGCCGCATACGCGTCCGTGCAGGACGCTAAGTCCCCGCAGCTCCCGCTGTCCACCCCGCCCACATCTGTCACCCACATGTCACCCACATGTGGGTGACATGTGGGTGACATGTGGGAGAGGCGGGGAGGGCAGCGGAGCCGGCGGGGACTTAGCGTCCTGCACGAACCCGACAGAGCTCTGAGCTATATAGCTCAGAGCTCTGAGAAGCATCTTTGTATTTGGGCTCCAAGGAGCCCCATTGGTCCTTAGCAGACCAATGGGGTTCCTTCAAATCAGAAGGAACCCCATTGGTCTGCTAAGGACCAATGGGGCTCCTTGGAGCCCAAATACAAAGATGCTTAGAGAGCTCTGAGCTATATAGCTCAGAGCTCTGTCGGGTCCTGCAGCGCAGACGCGGTGGCGGCGGCGGCGGTGAGTGACGTCGGGTGCGGCGTAGTTACAATGTAACAAAGTTGTTACATTGCAATAACTTTGTTACAGTGTAACTGATAGAACATTTCCGAGGATATTGCGTGGGATCATTTATTTAAAGGGACAGGTAAGTATTAATGGTTAATTAAGAATATTAAAGGACTTTTTTCGTGGTTATGTTTTTTGTTCAATTAAAATACTTTTTCTATGTGTTTGTGTGTTTATTTACTTTTAACTCTTAAAGGAAATGGGTAAGGGGTACAAGTACCTCTATACTCATTTCTCCTGGGAGGGGGGGTGGGCATCTGGGGGACCCCTTTTTAAAGGGGACTCCCAGATTCCACCATGAACCCCCCACCCAGGAAATCGCGGCCTCCACCTCCACCGCCCATCGGAGGTGGAGAAGAGCCCCTTGTCCTTGGATTGGACAAGGGCTCGGAGGGGGAGGGGAAAGCTTGGCTGCGCCTCCCCTTCCGAGACCCCCCAATCCATGGACCATGCGGGCTGGTATAGTCAGGGTGCGGAGCCCCACGCGGCCGGTGCTCCGCATTCTGGCTATCCCAGCCTGCATGGGGGACAAGGGGTTAAAGAGGTCTGGGAGGGGGGACCCCACGTCGTTTTTTTTTTATATTTCCCACACTCAGAACGAAGTAAGTAAAACTCTTCCCACTTGGGGGAATCTATGAAAATAATACACTATTGTTACCTGTGCAAAAAAAACTGACATTTTCCGCATTTAAAAGACATTTTTGCCCTTGAAACTTAAAAATCGATTTTCTCAAAAACTATAAGGTCTTTTTGAAAAAAATTTTTTTCCTCTTATTCCCACTGATCCCCTTAATATACCCTAGGAATTTGGTGTTCCTAAACTTTAAGCAGGCTTTGCTATTAACCGTTAAAGTCGGTGGGTTTTTAAATGTATACATTTTTACTTTGAAACTTTAACATCGATTTTCTCAAAAACTATAAGGTCTTTTTGAAAAAAAATTTTTTCCTCTTATTCCTCCTGATCTCCTTAATATATTCTCCAAATTTGAGGCTCTTAGCATTTAAGGGGGCTTTGCTATTAACCCTTAAAGTCGGCGGCTTTTTTATATTATACGGAGCGTTACGGTTTAACGCGAAATTACGGTAGCGTTTAATGCGAAATTACGGCATGAACGAAACGCGAAATTTCACGTTGAAAATTACGCTTACGGTATTTTCAATTACGATTTTAATGGCAATTTCGCTACGCTAATTTCGCATCGTAATCGCAAGTTTCGCATGCGTAATTATAGTAATGCGAAATTACGAAAATTTCAGCTCAACTCTACTTCCGGCGCTTGTTTCCTGCCGATGACGCGCAGGCTGGGATGCAGGCCACACTTCCTGATAGACGGAGAGTGCGTTCTCAGTACGCTCTCAGCAAAGGTAAACAATAGTCAGCTGACTTCAGTCAGTTGACAGTGCAGTGTCATTTGACTCTTACAGCTGACACTTAGGCAGGATCAAGCTATGTTTGATAGAATGTGCGGAGTGTGGCCGGCCACTGATTGGTTGAATGTTGTATTTAAACGCAGTGAGTGCTCTCAGTCATCGCCTGTGATAGCATAGCTGTGGCTAGTTGCTGGGTGTGCATTCATACTTATATTACTGTTTCTGGATAGTGACCCGTGGCTTGTTATTGACCATTCTTGTCTGCTTCCTCGACTGACCTTTGCTTGTTACCGGGATACCCTTGCCTGCTGCTTGGACCGACCCTTGCTTGTTATCTGGATGCTCTTGCCTGCTGCCTGGACCGACCTTTGCTTGTTACCTTGACACTCTGATCCAATTATCACTGGATTCTGACTGCCGACACTGTGGTCCTCATTCACATCATTAAGGTATTACTACAGTTTGATACTCGTGTGCCTTTGAACTTTGATACTTGCCTCAGTGGGGCTCTGAGAGGTTATTGTCCACTCTACTTCAGTCTGTATACCTTGCACATTAAGACCAGGGGGTAACCGTAGTCAGGCGACATTCAGTGTCCTGTTCACGTGGGAGCTTGTCTATAGGTGAAGACTGTGGGCCAGACTCAGAGTCACGGCACTAGATTGGGGCATAGGGACTGATTTTGGACGTATCTTGTCAGGCCTTATAGCTTCTAAGTGGGTGTTCCACATTTTAATTTGTTCCAAATTTGAATTAACAAATACAAAGCACGCAGTTCAAAGAGGATAAGCAGAGATCTGAAATGAGCCAAACCTTGTTTTTGTTTATTTTTGAGACTCAAAGCAACCCATGTGGATTGTCTTTATTTTTTTATGTAATTTTGATAAAGTAAAATCCTGCATTTGGGCATGTTATGGTCTCCATTGACCCATGGAGATGCAAAGCATTTTCATATGAAAAAAATACAGATTTGCTTTCAAGTTTAGTAGACTTTTTTTTAATGTAGGATACACACAAAACTCATTCACCAATTGTTATGGAGCAGCAGCTCTTACTATTTTGACAGCCCCCTAGGTGGTGTTATTGCATATTAATCAATTAATGTTGCTTTATGAGAGTAGATGGATTCAACACTGCAATACTATATACTAGCTCGGGGCTAAAACACCATCATTGGTACTATATGGTGGTGGTTTGGGCATTGGCCCCAGGAGAATTGGTAGTTAGGGTGCCTGTCTGGGGCTATGGCCAAACTCAAGATAACTTAGATGAAGCTAACTGCCTTCCTACTTTCCCGTTTAAAACTTGCTCGTGGCATTTTTCTAGCTATAAATAGCAGAGTAATTTCCCCCACCTCACAGGCATGCTGTCCTTGTGTCACTTTTGTAAATGCACTCTTATTACCTCTCCATATCCAGAAAATCTCATACTCCCTGGCGGTAAGCCTGGGCTATGCTTGGGCTAGCCACTGGGAGCTTAATGCAGAGTATAGCGTGCAGCGGTCATTTTTACGCACCTCCCGGGGGATCCAGACGTTGGTAGCCATTCTCCTTCCTGTCCCCTGAAGCTTTGAATCCCTCTGGTGAGATCACCATCAGTGATCTCACTACAGAGTTACAGTGCCACCCAGAGGACGGAGGGAAAATTGCAGCGCTGGAGCCCAGGGAGGTGAGTGAGTGCTGGGGCTGCTGCAGGCATTCTGGCGGCATGCTTTTTTCCTCATTTTAGTGTCTGAAATGTGCTGAAAAAACCCTAAAATCTAAAAATAATCACACTGCCAGGGAGGTTAAGAATCTTGCGCAAAAGGTGGATCAGCGCAACACCAGGCCGCCTCCGAATGGCCTCCATCAGAGATGCGCTGAGCCCCCCCAGGAACTACAAACGCACCTTGAACCCAAACAGAAGCTCTGCATATACACCAAAAGCATGGCTGTTAAGTGGGAGCAGCTGACCAAAAACGAATTACATTAGTACACAGCAAGGAAATGAGCAGCGCTACTTAAAAACAGACTAGTGCCTACCTGCAAAAGAGTGCAAGCCCCACCTGTGGGGTCGAAGACACACCGAGCATACACATGACCTGTCCACCACTAGAGGAGGATGTTGGTTTCCATTAACAGCTTGCATGCAACCTATTAAGTACTCGTCCCTCCCACTGCGAAGAAGTCAATCCTCCATGGGAGGGTCCTAACACTAACTAAATCCTAACCTATGTATATGCATAGCCTGGGTGCGGCTAATCAAATAAAATCGAAAAATGAAAATTGCGCAAAAGGTGGATCAGCGCAACACCAGGCCGCCTCCGAATGGCCTCCATCAGAGATGCGCTGAGCCCCCCCAGGAACTACAAACGCAAGTGGGGCTTGCACTCCTTGAACCCAAACAGAAGCTCTGCATATACACCAAAAGCATGGCTGTTAAGTGGGAGCAGCTGACCAAAAACGAATTACACGAGTACTTAATAGGTTGCATGCAAGCTGTTAATGGAAACCAACATCCTCCTCTAGTGGTGGACAGGTCATGTGTATGCTCGGTGTGTATTCGACCCCACAAGTGCTTTTGGTGTATATGCAGAGCTTCTGTTTGGGTTCAAGGTGCGTTTGTAGTTCCTGGGGGGGCTCAGCGCATCTCTGATGGAGGCCATTAGGAGGTTAAGAATCTGCAACTTTCCCTCTGAAACATACCCCATCTTGTCCACACAGATCACCAAAGTTTTGGTACACACTCTCATGTGTCTCATTCAATGTATTCTATTCCTCTAACGTGGCTCTAACCTCTACAATATATCATACATCTGGCAGACATACTTATCTATTCTTTTTACTACTCATCATCTGCTTCTCCTCTTTGCAATTTTCTATGCTGGTATCCATTTCACCTCAAAAAGTAGAAACAGATTTAATTAATAGCATATATAGCCAGTCAGACAGCTAGTGCAGTGTAAAAGGTAATTAGGGAAATGTGCACACAGTGCGCATATCTCCTATTATTATTCTTATTTTTTTTTTACCACATTAGGGCTGCATTGCCGTTAGGACAGGATGCATTCTTCTTTGCAATCACAACCAAAACAGACAGACCAAGCTGAAGGATTATAACTTGCAGTGTTACACCTTACTAGATAATATCTACTGCTCCAACCATGGTCAGTGTTCAAAACTGGTCTGTTAGATATGCCCGTGCAAACACTTTTTGAATAACAAAAACACAGTTAGATTAACATATTTTTGTTATATAAATTAAACTTTGTGGAGTTTCTTATAATCATTAATTAAAAAATATATATATATAATCTGGAATAACTGATGATTATATTTCCAACAAGTTAAGTTAATATACAAAAATAAAATAATGTAATTATATTTAGTTAGATCTGTGGTTCATGCTCTAATATAGAAGCAGACTTTTTGTCAAAGAAAAAAAAATGATTCCAAAGTGCCTATTAAAAGTTATATGTAAATATCTGATACATTGATGTCTCCTCTGTTAAGACTGCTATGTTATAATTCTACTTAATAAAAAAAAAATCGTTATAAAAATGACTGGAACAGAAGGTCAGAAAAGAGTCAAAACATGTCTTGCTAACAAGATGAACTTTAGCTAATAAGCTAATTCAGGATTGAGCTTCATTTCACATAATGATTCATAGCTAAGATAGACAGACTTAACATGAATAATTATCATTATGCTAGATGTACTGCTGATGCTCAACATGTAGCCTCCTGTTGTCTGTAAGACTCAATCTGTCCTTTAAGTAACATGATTGCCCATTTATTTTTTTACTTTATAAAACATATTACACTATAATTATATATTAATGATACCTGTGTGTTCCTTTTCTTCATACATGGACTTAACTTTGCTCTCTGTCCATGTGTCCCTGTTATAGCAAATCATATATTGATGCTACAGCCATATAACACTTCTAATTATTACTCATAAAACTATGTTAATAGTCAGATTATGTTGAGTTGGCCTAAGGCTTTGTTCAGTCTATAAACTCTATTGGCATATACAGTATATGTTTCTATGCACATTTTCCGATGCACATCATCCATGCTTGCATGAATTTTCCTGAATGCATTTTCTGCTGCTGATATTGAATTTGAATACAAAACGATGGACATATGTGCAGAAAAAAAGCACACAGCATAAAAAGCAAAAAAAAGAAAAAGAAAAAGAAAAAAGTTGATTGGCTTACATAGGCTACCAATTCTAATGTTTCCGCGCTGCAGGAAAAAAAAATAATATAGTGTAAATAAAGCCTAAAAAATCCCAAATAACCTTGCAACATGCTGTAAACCCTTCTTGACTGATGATTAGAGATGTCCCGACGGTTCGTCCGGCAGGTAACGGACACATAGTGCGTTCGACCCGCCTCCTATACCTCGTCATTGGGCTAAACTTGGCAGCCAATCACATGGCAGCCAATCAGGCTGCACTCACCCATGGACCCCCGCCCCCCTATAAAAATGCCACAGCGTAGGCCATGTTCTCACTCTAATGATCTTGCTATAGTGAGAGGAAGGGAGAGACATTTGGAGATAGGGAAAGCATTAGTTAGGCTGTTGTTAGCTTGCTCCTTGCTCGATGTTGTTGATGTAAGCACCCCACAAAAAGCTCTTTTGAGAGCTAAAATTCTTCTGATCTGTTTTTTCATTGTGTGTGTGTGTGTGTGACCAGACCACAGACAGGCATAGATACAGCCCTGTTGCAGCTGGGCCTAGTTGCTGACTGTACTGTGCCAGCCAGGCCCAGCACACTCTGTATTACTATTGCATGTCTTTTCACTGCATTTGTCATTTAACTTACTGAAGCATAGCTGTCTTTGTGGGTGACACTGCATAGACAGAGCCCACAGACCAGGCCAGCTGGCATTTGTAGTCCCACACCGGCAGCACACTGTATTACCATACCATTGCATATCTTTTAACCTCAGCTACCTCAGCCCGACCATATGGGCTGGAAAACTGCCATTGCCTGCACTGCACTGTAGCCATTGTGCGCACCAGCACGGTCATCACTACACATTCAGCTGTTTTTGCTGCGTTACACAGTGAGTTTGGTTTGTCAGTGTGAAGCAGTACACTACTTACACTACCTGATCCATGTATACACACTCAAGATGTTTTCAAGCACTTTATGCCTCCAATTTAGGAATGCACTGTGATTTCTGCCCTTTAGGGATTATAACCCTGCTTTTGGAGTGTATTCCACTCCGCCATACCCCCCTCCAGGTGTTAGACCCCTTGAAACATCTTTTCCATCACTTTTGTGGTAAGAAACAGTGTTTGTAGTTTTTAAAGTTCGCCTGCCCATTGAAGTCTATTGCGGTTTACCCGATTTGCCGGTCCGCAGACATTTACGTAAGCTCACGGACCCAAAATCTGAGGTTTGAGCCATCTCTACTGATGATATGTCATACGTTAAGGATAAACACTATTGCTGTCAATTTGCAGTATTTTCCTTCATCTGCTAATACCTTTTTATCTGTGTTATGCATTAAAAATACACTGTTTATTTTTTTTTTTTTGGAAGGGGGGGGGGGGGAGATAATGTTTTTATTTTTTCCTTCTGGCCACTCATTTAAAAAAATAATGTATACCTATTGGGACAAATTAGAAAAATGAAACTTTTATTGGATTATTAATTCAATTAAATTAGACAATTTAATTAAATGAACCTCTTGAGGACCACAGTGTTAAACCCCCCTAAAGACCAGGCCATTTTTTTAAATAGGCCACTGCAGCTTTAAGGCCAAGCTGCAAGGCTGCACAACACAGCACACAAGTGATCCCCCCCCTTTTTTTCCCCACCAACAGAGCTCTCTGTTGATGGGGTCTGATCGCTCCCCCTGTGTTTATTTTTTTTATAAATATTTTTGTTATTTATTATTTAATAAATATAGCTATTTTCTTTTTTTTCCCTTACCTACCTCCCTTCCCGTAGCTGGGCAATCATGGCAATCGGCTATCATAGGCTTCTGCCTATGAGTGCTGATCGCTCTCTAGTGTCCCAGGGGGACAGACGTGTAGTGCTGCTGCAGATAGCAGCGCTGTACAATGTAACTAGATGGCCGTTTCGCCTTCTAACAGTCACCAGAGCGGCGATCACTGCAAGGAGACTGAAGGCGGAGCTCAGCTCTGCCTACCAACAGGAGATGCGAGCGCGGCCTGCGCGGGATCTCCTGCACTGCGAGCCCCAAGGACCTTACGCCAACCGGCGTTAGGCAGTCCTGGGTCTGCCGCCATGGCCATGCCCATCAGCGTGACGCGGTCGGCAAGCAGATTGCCTAGATACTTGGTTTAAAATCATAAATCAAGCATTTTTATGTCCACCATGTATTGTTCTCTATCAACTGATCTGCTTATTGGGTATTTTTGTTGGGGTTTTTTTGTTTTTGTTTTTTTACCACACTTAGCACTTATTTTTTATAATGATTGCAGAGCTGCACCAATCGATCTTCCAGATGTACATCATGTCTTCTTTGAGCTTAGCTGAGAATCCTGTCAGCTTGGTTGTAGTGCAATGCCCTCCATTCTTCATTCTCTTCTGAAAAATAGATTTAGATGTATAATGTGCATGTATGCATTGTTTAAGATGTAAAATCAATATACCCTAGCTAGGGATGATGCAAATATGTGCTTGTGTATGGTGTGCCTGTGTATGGTGTGCCTGTGTATGGTGTGGGGTGGTGTAGACTTCAGTTTGACATAAATAATGTCAGAAGCACTTGATCTGCATATCCTTGTTTAGGATCTATGGCTAAAAGTATTAGAGGAAGAGGATCAGCAGGATAGCCAGGCAACAGGTATTGCTTAAAACAAAACCATGTAATATTATATATGGTTTTATACTGCCCCATGCAAAAAAAAAAAAAAACTGATTAACCAATAATGTAACCATATTTTTGTCTGCTCCTAGCTTCATTCCTAATTGATTTTGCCCTTTAAATCCATCAACTATTTGTAATCAGTTTAGGGGAGAGATATAGATGTTAGTCAAAGGTGCATGGCATGAAGTCATATGCCATTTACACAGTTGGCTAAACTACTGGTATGTACAAATGAAAAAAATATTCCGACATTTTTCTCATATATGATAACATATTCCACTGACGCTTGTTTATGAGTTTCTTTGCTAAAGGTACGTGACCTTGTGATGTCTATTCCTTTTATGCTTCTGTCACAATGTATACTCCCTGTTAACAATATAATGAATAAGGTAATCGTTTCATGTATTTTGTGATGTAATAGTCATTATAGTATGTCCTCCATTCATTTGTTGTTTAAAGTTCATCTAGAATATTGTTTTGAAAATAGATAGCAGACTTAGTCCATACAAGTTTTGATTATTTGTCAAGGTCCTGTTCATAAATGAGTAGAGCCTTAGGATTTACAGAAATTTTCTGTTTCTACATTCTTCCAACTAGGACTCATTGATAGCTTACTAGTACAAAAGTACTAAAGACTGATAATGAAGTTTCAATAATCAGTGGACTGATCTGTCTGTTTCAGAAATCTCTGGACCTCCATTAGTAAATGGCGTTGTGGAGGTCTGGGACACCTTGACTCCTTACAGATTGCTCAGAAATCTCATGGTGAACCAGAACTCCTGGGAGTGTGTAGGGGACTGAAAAAGACCAAAAAGCCTCCTTGCTAAAATGCTAGGCAAAACAGAAATTTGCCTTCTTAACTACCCCCCTAAAGTCCAGGCCATTTTTCATTAAATTGGCCAAGCTGCAGGGTCACACGACACAGCACACAAGTGATCCCCCCCTTTTATCCCCACCAACAGAGCTCTCTGTTGGTGGGGTCTGTGTGTTTGTATGTTTTTTTAATAAAAATAAGTTTTTTTTTTAAATTACTGTAAACCCCCCTCCCTCCCCCCGCCAGCCAATCCCTGTGATCAGCTGTCATAGGCTTCAGCCTATGACAGCCGATCACCTCTGTGCCTCAGGAGGGGACAGCCGTGTCACACGGCTGTCCCCAGTACAGCACTGCTGCAGATCGCAGCGCTGTACGTGTAATTAGATGGTGGTTTCACTGTCTAACAGTCTCCCGAGTGGTGATCGCCACTCGGGGACTGAAGGTGGAGCTCTGCTCCGCCCATGATTCAGGAGATGTGCGCGCAGCCTGCGCACAATCTCCTGCAAAACAGAGCCCCAGGACTTTACGCCGTTTGGCGTTAGGCAGTCCTGGGGCTGCCTGCCATGGTCACGCCCATCGGCGAGACGTGAATGGTAAGTAGTTAAAACAGAAGGTATTGACTACTTACCAGTTTTCTCCCAGGAGATAATTTTTCATCTTCTGTGTAGAATAACGTTTCAGCACTTTGCAACTGAAAAAGTATCAAAAGTAGGTAGAAATGCATTAACTATGTTATGTATTTTCTTGCTTACTGGTGATTTAAAAGGCATTTTATTGATAAGTTTGAAAATATCACCTAGGAGAAAACTCAGGAGAAAAAGTTAATTGCATATGGGCCCTTGTGTCTCTGAGGAGAGTTTTGACATGTCATGACAACATACTGTGGCCCAGTAGTTCTCTTTCAGAGACAGAATAAGTAAAAACAAAAACAAACAAAAAAATAATAATAAGTACCTAAGGCGGCATTTAGTGTGTTCACATGGTTACCACTACTCCACTGGAATCTTAAATCAGCTATACAGTCTACAGTCAGATAGTACAGTCTACAGTCAGATAGTGCTCCCCACTCAAAATTCCAACTAATGAATAGAATTTGATACACCAATTTGCAGCATCTTCCCCAGAAATTTCACTAAGCTAATTGGACATGACACTATGCAAGGTTCTGTATTACTTGATGAAGAAGCAAGCCACTTGTAAGCCACAATGTTCAATTCACACTAATACTTACGGCTGAGAAGCCAGTATTCTCATCGTTTCATTATTAGTTACTTCAAATTCAAAATAAGTCATAATGAAGCATATTCATTAACTGACTGTAAAATTACCGATCATCTTCGTCCAAAAGATTGTAGGTGATTATTAGAGGCTGTCCAAGAGAGCGGAAGTGACAATAGCTGCAGTTGCCAGATAGGCTTGGGGTAGCCAGATACCCTGCTTGGGAACAGTGACCTTCTGGGTCCCACCCCCAACTTCTGGTGAGTAGTTCTCTAAAGGGGGAAAGAGCATGTGGTGTAATACCTCTTGAGGCGGCGGACTGCTCATTGTCACTAAGAATACTAATGAATACGATTGAAGAGAATTCTTAAAGGGAACCTGAACTGAGAGACAGTATTTAAAATAAACATATGAGGTAACTTCAAATGAACATTACATAGTTACCTTGCCATCAGTTCCTCCCAGAAGCTCACCATTTTCTTCTGACAATGATCCCTTCCAGTTCTGACTACATTTTGTCAGAACTGAAAGATATCAGTTGCTGTCAGTTATATACCAGTTGCTGTCAGTTATAGCTGAGAGGACAACTGACGTACCAGGTAATGTCCATGTTTCCCTATGGCTCAAGTAGGCGATATTACAGTTTAACAGTGTGCTGACCAGAAAGCTGTTATGGAGTAATGGCCATTTTCAAAATGGAGGACGGAGAATGTGTGAGTGCTTAAACCTACCCAATGGCCTCAATTCACTAAGCTTATCTCCTGTCTGTAATAATGTTTCTAGAGTTATCACCATGGTGATAAGGCATGTAGTATTCAGGAAACATTTTACTTTAGGCAAACCTTAAGTTAACTCTTCTGTCTTTAAGTTAAGGTGAGATCTCTAAAGTTAACTCTTCAATACTTAAAATAACACCAGAATTCTGAAAATAACTACAGAGGAGGTAACAGCCTGTCTTTAACTTTAGAATTCTGGAGTTATTTTAAGGATTGAAGAGTTAACTTAAAGACAGAAGGGTTAACTTTAGGTTTGCCTGAGGTAAAATGTTTCCTGAATACTACATGCCTCGTCACCATGGTGATAACTATAGAAATGTTATTAAAGCCAGGAGATAAGCTTAGTGAATTGAGGCCATTGTTTGATTATGAGAAACTGCCTCTGCACAAAACACAGGCAACTACCCGGTGGGGGTGGGGTGCAAATAATGCAGAAATAAGCTAATTTGTATGCAAATTTATGTCACTGTCACATACAGTATGTAGTAAAAATCTGACAGATCTAATAGATTTTGGACTAGTATGTCTCTTCATGGGGGATTCTCAAGTATTTCTTTATTTATAAAACAATTACTGAATGTTTGTGTTCAAAATATCTAATAAATGGCTTAGACGGTTAGGGAAGCTTGAACTGCTCTATTTAGGAAGAAACACAAATGTGCTCCCTGGAGCTGCCAACCAGCCTAGTGCCTGGTCCTCTGGCACGTGGGCTGTTTGACAGGAAGAAGAGATCTAGCAAGCAATGGCCTTTCCCATCAACCACAAACCCAACCAGCCCACATGTCTTTCAGAGTTGGAGAGAAGTTTTGTAAGCAGAGGAAGATTTCTCCAGCTTGCAAAGTCCATGTAATGCAACATCAATGGGCTCTAGACTCTGCCACTTCCAGATCCCAAAGGATTAGTAGTAATGTGGCGTTCACATATTATCTGTTTGCACCTTTATAGCAGGTTATGCCAATAGTCACCCTCTCTAATCTAAATAAGAAAAGGGATCTTTTGCAGACCCCTTATTTATTGAAATGAATACTCTTGGCCCTTATTCAATCACCTTTTCCCTACGTTTTCTCCTAGGTTAAATGTTACATTTTATCAATAAAATGACTTGTCAAGCTGACAGGAAGCAAACTCAGAATCATTTTAACAGTACCTTTTCTATTTACCATTTGGTACTTTTTCAACTGCATATTGCTGAAAGGTTATTTTAGAGTGAAGACTAAAAAGGATCTCCTAAGAGAAAATGTAGGAGAAAACGTGAATGAATAGTAAGACTTTGGCTGCTTCATCTGGAAAGAAGTGGATATTGTTTCAAACCTCATTATATCCTCCTACTGGGATACAAAATAGTTGATCACCACACAAAAACACAATCAAAAAGAAATGTAAGTGTGTAGATTTTATTATTAATTAAGATGATTGATGGATATAATGAAATTAGAAAGGCAGCCAGCCAGCATGGTGTAGTTTGTTCTTAATGTACAGTTGTCCTCTAAGTTTTGGTATTATGAAGTAGTTTTTGTCAGGAAGAAGAATTTTATTAAAGGGAATGTGAAACCATCAGAAAGGGCATTTCTGACCGGAAGGGAATTTTTATTAAAGGAGCGTAAAGTTTAGGGATCAGAAAGAGGTTTTTATGTTCACGGAGAAGGCTAGGTTAGGCAAACGTCAGGAGAGAAAACATGGATATGTTCACAACTCTGAATGAAAAATAACACACCAATGAAACATGGCACTTTTTAATATGTGATTGTTCATTTGACTGACTGACTGATTGGCTGTTTGGCTCTTTCATCTAAAATTCCAAACCTGATTTTGACAGTCAAATCTCAAATGTTGTATTCTCCTTTACAAGCTCTATAGGCCTCTACAAGAGCTCTTTTTAAAAAGTCATAATTGATGGTTGTAATTACAGCTTTATTTGAAAGTGAAATCCAGTGTATAAATGGTTAAGAAAAGAGCTTTTGTTATAATGTCTGTTTTATGCACTAAATAAAAAGTGTCAAGTATAAAACACAACAAGATTATAAGTATAAAAGCTAATGCGGCTTTGATGAGTAAAGGTTGAGTGTTAAAGTCCAATTATACTGATTAAAATCAAGGTAAGCGCTTCAGGTCAAATAATGTACCGAGTTGTATTAATAAACCTATAAAATCTCTCAAATCACTCCAAAAGATGGGGATTATGGATTTTACATCAAAAGAATGAGCAAAGATTAAAAGATAAGAAAATGGCTTCATTAATACAAATATAATAAATAAAAAAATACAGTAGACGGGGGGGAGATGAAGACAGTAAAGTCAAAAGGGTTTTAATTAATTAAATCTGCATTCTACACTAATGTTGCAGTGAGTGGCACTCACTCTAGAGTTTTATTCCGTCTGTGTTTTGTAGAGGCCAGCAGACAAAATGAAACCCTGCATTCCAGGGGACCAAACTAGGCAGAGTATTTTTGAAAGGGTGGTTATCTATAATCATTTAAATATTATAAACTACATCAGCTGGCTTAAGGATGTTTTCATGTTTCTTGGTTCATCTAATGGCTTGATTAGTGCTTGCCATTGACAAATACAGTACTACATTGATAATTGACTAGTTGTTTAGTCAATTGTATTGGGTTGTAAAAATCAGCTGTCAGATTTCAAAATTGAGTAGCAGGCACTTACCAAATTCATGACAAAATACTTTCTGTGGTTGTTAGGTGGCAGTAGAATTGCTTTCTATTCATGCAACAACGTTAGAGCACTTCACATCTGCACACACACATGTTTGCAGGAGTTCTCTCTGTGTTTCTTTGCAAGTTTATTACAATGCTTCGGCAAGTGAAATAATTGACAGATCCAGCTTGCATTTTACAAGAGCCATGGATTAACTTTTGCAGCTTGAAAACACCTTTACAACCACCAATCCAACTCTTTTTTCCACCACTCTATTCAAAATACATAAAAGAGTAGTTTATCAGTTTTCTGTGGCTCCAAAATGGGAATCACAAGATAAGGCCACCCCAAGCCATCTGTAGTCCACATAGTGGTCATTCATAAAATTATTATCTAGTATTTATATAGCGCCAACATCTTCCACAGTACTTTACAGATTGTATATAGGCTTGTCACTAACTGTCCCTCAGAGGAGCTTGCAGTCTAATCCCTACCATAGTTATATGTCCATCATACTCTAGGGCCAATTTAGGGGAAAGCCAATTAACTTATCTGTATGTTTTTGGGATGTGGTAGGAAACCGGAGAGCCTGAAGAAAACCCACACAAACAATGGGAGAGCATACAAGTGGCATGTAGATGTTGCCCTGGCTGGGATATAAACCAGGGACCCAGTGATATCTACTACACCACCTTGCTGCCCAATGATTAAATAATCAAAGTAGAAAACTATCTAAATTATGTATGAATTACATAAAAATGGCACAGACTGAATGAGACAACATGGTATTGCTACATAAAATGTTCAATATTTTCAAACAAATGACCATGCTAGAAAGTCTGAAATGTGGGCACTAGTGTGGGACCGGTACTGTTGATCCAATTAATCCCAATGCCACCTAATTCCAGCAAAGTCAAAAGACAATTTCTGATAGCAAGTGACTGTACGAAATCTTCATTGGTCTCATGTATTGTTATATGTACAAGCCACAGTTTATTTTGTACATCTGAACTTTAAACTTCAGAAAATCTAAACTATAACATTTCAAAATGAAAACTAAAAGTATAACAATAACAGCTCATAATCTCACTTTTCAGCCTGGAGACCATTCTTTAGATTTCTGAAAATACACTACAATTGGACGTTACCGAGAAAACAAGAAACAATTAGCTTGACAAAGAACTATGCAAATATATTAACTGATCATATACCCTGCAAAATACAGTACTCTATCTAATATCTCCTTACACTGTTCTATGGTTGTAATGTATAGAATAATAGACAATTATTCATGACTGTACTGTTCTGAATGCAAGTGTAGAAAAATAGCAGTCACGATAGGACTGATAGGATTTATAAAGTACATTTCTGCTCACTCTTTATCTAGTCTTCTTAGAGCACCTTTTAACCTTTGTAAGACATATCACGACATATATTTAAATATCTGCATAAAGACTCTTGGTCTCTTCATCTTTGAGCATTTCAGCATCTAGCCTTTCAAGAAATATTATTATATGAATAGCGTGGGGGGGGGGGATTTATTCTATTCATTAGTATTACATTTTTTGCCATTCATAAATTAATATGTTCTAGTTTGGACAGATGGGATCATCTATATTTTATCATTTGCACAAGATACATGGGCACAGCTTCATCCCACTGACTAGTTCACAAAAAGTAAGTGTTAAGCAATTTTAAGATCATTATTTGTTTTATTAGAGATCTTAGAAATAGGGAGTTGGGAAATAATGAGTTGGTAAAGTGTCTGAGAAATGCTTTTGAAACATTAGCAGATTTTTTTTAAAGGCTTGGAAGCACTCAGACGTTTGAGGTCTTAAGCCGATCTGAATAGGTGCGCAACTGCAGGCAAACATAGTTTCCCATTATAAGTATGTTCACGTGGAGTTGGGAAAGCTAATTGGCCCAGGCCTTCCTCTGGATCAACTGGGATATATGTGGGTTCAGAATGGTGTTTTTTTTTTTCTGGTTAAACTTGATGGACATATGTATTTTTTCAACCGAACTTACTATGTAACTATGTAAGACAGGGAAAAGAACAGCTAGACAAAATTGCTTATCTTCTTAGCATAATTTGTTTGTAGATGCTTTAAAAACTATGTTAGTATTGTACTCCAGTTTGTTTATGTTCTGTTTCTTTTTCTTTTTACGTATTATACACTATTTACATACTACTATGCACTGCCTAGCTGTTATCTCATATCGAACTACCGCAAAATCTTTCTATGCTTTTAATAGAGTTGGGCCGAACCTCCGATTTTAGGTTCGCGAACCGGGTTTGCGAACTTCCGCGGAAGGTTCGGTTCGTGTTAAAGTTCGCGAACCGCAATAGACTTCAATGGGGATGCGAACTTTGAAAAAAAAAAATTTATGTTGGCCACAAAAGTGATGGAAAAGATGTTTCAAGGGGTCTAACACCTGGAGGGGGGCATGGCGGAGTGGGATACACGCCAAAAGTCCCCGGGAAAAATCTGGATTTGACGCAAAGCAGCGTTTTAAGGGCAGAAATCATGTTGAATGTTAAATGACAGGCCTAAAGTGCTTTAAAACATCTTGCATGTGTATACATCAATCAGGTAGTGTAATTAAGGTACTGCTTCACACTGACACACCAAACTGTTCACTGAACAGAACAGGTATGCAGTGGCGGGTTCACTGAACAGAACAGGTATACAGTGGCGGGTTCACTGAACAGAACAGGTATACAGTGGCGAGTTCACTGAACAGAACAGGTATGCAGTGGCGGGTTCACTGAACAGAACAGGTATACAGTGGCGGGTTCACTGAACAGAACAGGTATACAGTGGCGGGTTCACTGAACAGAACAGGTATACAGTGGCGGGTTCACTGAACAGAACAGGTATGCAGTGGTGGGTTCACTGAACAGTACAGGTATGCAGTGGCAGGCTCACTGAACAGGTATGCAGTGGTGGGTTCACTGAACAGGTATGCAGTGGTGGGTTCACAGAACAGGTATGCAGTGGTGGGTTCACAGAACAGGTATGCAGTGGTGGGTTCACAGAACAGGTATGCAGTAGTGGGTTCACAGAACAGGTATGCAGTGGTGGGTTCACTGAACAGGTATGCAGTGGTGGGTTCACAGAACAGGTATGCAGTGGTGGGTTCACTGAACAGGTATGCAGTGGTGGGTTCACTGAACAGGTATGCAATGGTGGGTTCACAGAACAGGTATGCAGTGGTGGGTTCACAGAACAGGTATGCAGTGGTGGGTTCACAGAACGGTTATGCAGTGGTGGGTTCACAGAACAGGTATGCAGTGGTGGGTTCACAGAACAGGTATGCAGTGGTGGGTTCACAGAACAGGTATGCAGTGGTGGGTTCACAGAACAGGTATGCTGTGGTGTGTTCACAGAACAGGTATGCAGTGGTGGGTTCACAGAACAGGTATGCAGTGGTGGGTTCACAGAACAGGTATGCAGTGGTGGGTTCACAGAACAGGTATGCAGTGGTGGGTTCACAGTACAGGTATGCAGTGGTGGGTTCACAGAACAGGTATGCAGTCAGGGACAAGCTAAGCCTAACTAATCTTTCCCTATGAGAGACAGTGCAGCAGCTCGCCCTACTCTCACTAATGCAGGCAGGCAGTGGCACACGAGTGACCGTAATGGCCGCCGCTGCCTGCCTTATATAAGGGGGGTGGCGCTCCAGAGGCTAGTGTAGCCTAATTGGCTACACTGGGCCTGCTGACTGTGATGTAGAGGGTCAAAGTTGACCCTCATGGTGCATTATGGGGCGAACCGAACTTCCGCAAAAGTTTGCCTGTGGGACGCGAAAGCGAACCACGGAAGTTCGCATGGAACCGTTCGCAGGCGAACCGTTCGGCCCAACTCTACTGTTTAAGTGTGCAGAGTACCCTATATTTCTCCTCTTCTCTAATGTTGTTCTACACCAGGGGTCTCAAACTTGCGGCCCGCGGGCCATTTGCGGCCCTCGATACAATATTTTGTGGCCCTCGCCTGCAAAAGCTTCCTTATAGTTCGCTTCAGTGCTCCCAAGTAATCCGCCGCATCCCCGCCGCTAAACGAGGGCTGCAGAGCCCCCAAATTGCCCGGGGGCAATCTGCCGGCATTTCCTGGAAGGGGCAGAGCTTTGAGCTCTGCCCCTCCTGACGTCAATCACCGTATTGATCGCCGCCTCTCCCCGCCCCTCTCTGTGAAGGAAGACTGAGAGGGGCGGGCAGAGGCGGCCATGCGCCGCGATTGACGTCAGGAGGGGCAGAGCTGAAGCTGAAAGCTCTGCCCCTTCCAGGAAATGCCGGCGGATTGCCCCTTGGGAGATTTGGGGGCTCTGCAACCCTTGTTTTGCGGCGGGGACACGGCGGATTACTTGTAATGGGAGCACTGAAGCGATCTATAAGGTAAAATAGGCAAAATAGTTCACTTCAGTGTGAATTTGATATAAAAAGCAATGGAAGGGACGGGGGAAGGGGGTGCTGCTGATTGTGAAATCCCTTATGCGGCCCAGCCTCATCCTGACTTTGCCTCCTGCGGCCCCCAGGTAAATTGAGTTTGAGACCCCTGTTCTACACAAACCAATTTATGTATACGTTATCCTGTTTGGCATTTAAATTGAATAAAAATCTTATGAGTTAAAAAAAACTATGTATTACATGCTTTTCCATGTTGTTTTCCATGAATTGTTAGTGTTTTTTGTTTATATTTTTAGGTGTGACATTGTGCAAACACTTACATGTATACTGATACCTTAGTTTTTTTTTTATTACGATCATGCAAGAATTTTTGGGTCATTTTAGGGGCAGAACAACATAAGAGAATATTGTATTTCCTGCCTTTGGAGACAAAGCCTTAATGATTGTTTAACCATTTCAGCCCACGGGGATTTTTCACCTTATGCATCAGAGCAATTTTCACCTCCCATTCATTCGCTAATAACTTTATCACTACTTATCACAATTTATTAATCTATATCTTGTTTTTTCCACCACTAATTAGGCTTTCTTTGGGTGGTACATTTTTCTAAGAATTATTTTTTTATAAATGCATTTTTACAGGATTAATAAGAAAAAAATGGAAAAAATCATGATTTCTCAGTTTTCAGCCATTATAGCTTTAAAATAATCCACGCTACCATAATTAAAACCTATGTATTTGATTTGCCCATTTGTCTCAGTTATGACACCATTTAAATTTTGTCCCTATCACAATGTATGGCGCCAATATTTTATTTGGAAATAAAGGTGCATTTTTTCCGTTTTGCGTCCATCATTATTTACAAGCTTATAATTTAAAAAAATGTTCGTAATGTACCCCCTTCAAATGCATATTTAAAAAGTTCAGACCCTTAGGCAACTATATATGTCTTTTTTTTATTGTCATTTTTTTTTCCATTAAAATATTTGGGTAATATTTTGGTGTGGGAAATAAACAGTTAATTTTTAATGTTATTTTATGTGTAAATTGTAATGTAAAAAATATGTAGATGTAGTTTTACTATTTGGCCACAAGATGGCCACCTTGAATTTTTTTTCCCTCCTTGTGCTTCTCGCTAAGCGGAAGCACAAGGGGGATGCGGGAATTTTTTCCGGGCAGAAAGACTGAAGCCTCTAGTTAGAGCGCTTCGGTTTTTCTGCTGGAGAGATGGATCGGTGATCCCAGGGCTACCGGGGAACACCACCGGGGGAGCGCCCGTGATCGCGCACGGGAGCGCGCCGAAGAGCGGCACCGCAGTAAAGCAGCCACCTGGAAGTGAGGTTCACGTCCGGGCAGCAGAAATAGTTAATAAGTATACAGCTGGTTTAAGTAGTAACTATTTATGTGTGGAGTTAAGCTTTGAATAAATTAGAAGCTGCCACTCCCCTTATGGTTTTGCCACCCTAGACCTCATCCTTTGTGACCTTTCTACAATTTCAGCATGACTGAGAATTCAATTAAACATATTTTAATTTGTTCCCTCTTCCTGGCAAGCTGGACCGAGTCCTGAGGTAGTTGCCTAATGTACTGCTTAAGATTTATTATTCCCAATTTCTCAATTTCTCTATCTCAGCTTGAATCCTAATATTTCCTGTTTGTATTTGTTTCTAAAAAATTGGCATTTATTTAGTGAAAGTATTTCTTTCATATGCCAGACTGCATTTTATATTATTTCAGCATTCTGGAATATTTTTTATGCCTACATAACATTCTGCACTTCCGTGGTTAATTGCTCTTCTAATATATTTTCTAAACACATTATGCAATTTAGATTTTAGGAGTTCTTATTTATGATGCGGCAGCATGTTTCATAGAACTGTTCATTGGGAAAGCTATAAACATCCATGAATTTATTATTATTTATTCACTAATGTGTCAAAGTTCTGCACACCACTACATCACTGAACCATCAATATTAAGGAACGCTGAAGGTCATTTATGGCATAAATAGTACTTAGGTAAGCAGGCTTATATAATAAAGCATTGGAAATAGCAATAACCATAATGTACAAAGTGAAGTTATGCATACTAACCAATCAAAGTCTACCTTTTGTCAATCTCGAGCTCCTAGAACATTGAAATATAATTTCTAAGTAATTGATTTGAGATAAAGCTTAGTCGTACCCAAATAATTTTTGTTTGTTTTAGACAGAGTTTGGAGGAAGGGTTACAACATCTGTCAGGTTGCTATTTCTGTCTATTTGACAGATCTTCCACCCTTCCTGTTGCTGGAGATATGAGAGGATCAAGAGGATGTTTTCCCATTGAGACAGATACAGAAATAGTAATTCTCTGTTATTTCTGTAGGAGACCAACAGTAGAGATTTAACCCAAACCTACTGTGTGTGGCTTGATGGGAAGTTATGGGAATTGGATGAGGCCTTAGTCATAACATATAATGGCTGTCTTAAAGTGAACCCCCAATTTGAATTTTAGATTTGAAGCCTAGCGTGTGCAGCTGGGAGGGGTGATCAGGACACAGGACAGTCGGAACTGTGTCTCATGCTCCCTGTCACCTCCTTTCAACCAAAAAGATGGCTGCCATCATGAAATCACAAACATTTGCCTGATCTTTTAAAACAGGGTGAGAAAGAGATTATATTACCTATCTATTTTAGTTAACATAACTAATGTAACTCAATGACAGTATTTTTGGTTAGGCTGAAGCTCCCCTTTAACTGGTATATGTTAAAACTACTACATACATTGTTGCCATTATATATATATATATATATATATATATGTATATACAGTATATATATATATTGTACAAAGAGTGTATAGTGATGTTTCCCCTATACAGTATGTATTCACATGGAAATCAAACATTTTTCAAGTGGCAGTTTTTTGCCGTGTTGTTGTACGTCTCCCATTTAACTGATTGAGGTCTGTGTGGCTCTGGCCCCTTAAAGATCAGAGCCTTTTTTATATATGTTTTTCCTTTGTGAACACTGCGATTGGCACAGTGGAACATGGTAATGGAGCTCAGGCTGAGTTTAGTGTCAGTGTGGATGTGCAATTGTGTACCATGTGACAGTGCAGTAAATTATATGCCACATCAGGCTTAACCTACCACAAGTGCAGCATAGATTTTACTATGGCCCTTACTGAGGGTGTTCTCTCTTCCTAGTTCCCAGGAATACACGTATCTTAGAATCCAACATTTATTTATTTGCACACGGCTCTAAAATCCTACCTAGATATAGAGACGTTTTGGTCTATTGATCTAAACTGTAACGTTGAAGTCAGATATTTGATTAACACTGTAAAACTGGTGATGAAAAACTCAGGATGCATTTCCCATCAAAAAGGTCCTAACCAGATGTTATCTAACTCCTAGGAAGCTAGCTTAATTCTCCCCAACTACAGGGGCTGATAATTCAACCAGTGTTGACTAAGGGCCGGTTCACACTTGAGTGGATGCAGAATGGAAACGGTAAGCAGTAAGCACATCCGCGAGGCGGATGGGTACAGTCTGTTCTGCATCCGCATGCAACAAATTCACCTGACTTTTCCAAGTCAGAACCCATCCATTCCATGTCCGTGCATCAGCCTGTCCGCTCATGCGTCAATCACATCCGCCCATACGCATCGCCACTCACCGGTCACTTTAACAGCCCGGAGACCAGCAGAAGCATGGAGCTCTCAATAGGCTGCAGCAGGTCAATTCTCCTTAGCAAAAGGGAGAATTTTCATTGGATAACATGAACCAATGAGAATTCTTCCTGTTGCTGAGAATTCCCATTGGTCGGGACATGTGAATATGATGTCACGGTGCCGAAGCAGATGCGAAACGTGTAATGCAGATGCAGCGACTAGCATAGTGAGAACAGACAGTGTCGGTTCTCATAGGTTTTCTTTGGACACATTTTCCAGTCCGGTCTGGGAAAATGTGCCAAGTTGGAACCCTGCATTCCATCTAGTGTTCCACGGCACACGGATCCAGCAAGTGGAAGTAAGTGGATACTATTTTTAACATAGGATCCGCTACCTGCATTTAAGCAGAGCTTTAAAAACGTATTGCACAGATACGTTTTAAAGTAAGTGTGGACCATCCCTAAAGTAGAATCATCAATACATTCATCACACATGAAAGGTCTACTTTATCTCCCCAACTAGCTGTACTAATGATTGGATCGAATGAATTTCAATCCTACTATCAACCAGCTATCTGTCACCTATTATTAACAGCTAGGCAAATAAGCACCTCGGCTTGGAGACCCAAAGGGGAAATCTCCTTGAATAACGTATGCTAAATCTAACCTGCAATTTGAGAGATCTATTAGATATAGAAACTTTTTGAAAGCTGTTGATTTTGTGTAGCCTCAATGTTGGTGCAACCACTAATAAAAACCTAACACTTTGGTATCTCTGATCATTTATGCTGGAAAATTGCATATCACCTTGGTATATTGTATATATCTATCTATCATATACTTACTTACTTACTTAATCCTGTGTCTCCCACTGGAGCAAAGGGCCTCAACAAATGTGTGCCACCGGTTTCTGTCCTGGGCGATTTTTTCTATCTCAGTCCATGTTGCCCCTGCCTTCTTCGGTCTTCCTCTTTTTCTGCTGCCTTGAGGATTCCATTTTAAGGCTTCTTTCTCAATTGACTTGTCCTTGCGAAGAGTATGGCCAATCCATCTCCACTTTCTATGTTTGATCTGCAAGTCCACTGGTTGTTCTTGGGTTCTTTCCCACAACTCTTTATTTGAAATTACATTTGGCCACCAGATATTTAGTATTCTTCGAAGGCAGCGGTTTATAAAGGTTTGAAGGCTTTTTGTTATCTCTGCTGTCACCTTCCATGTCTCACATCCATACAGAAGGACTGTCTTCACATTACTTTGGAATATTCTCAGTTTGGTTTTCGTGGAAATATCATGGGATCTCCAAATTTGGTACAGTTGTACGAAGGCTGCATTTGCCTTTTTGATTCGACTTTTGATATATCGCACTGGCACCACCATTCATTGTCATCAGGCTACCCAGATACTGAAACTCAGTCACAGTATCTATAGGTTTTCCATACACCTGGAACTTTCGTTTAGGATCAACGTTGCTGTTTAATTTCATCTCTTTAGTTTTCTTGCAGTTAATCATCAGACCTACCCTCTTGCTCTCCTCTAGTAGATGGGCTAACTTTATTTCCATATGTTGGAAACTTTGTGAGAGTAAGCAAAGATCGTCTGCAAAGTCGAGATCCTCTATATTTTGTGTCAGCCCCCATTGTAGTCCAGCAAGGCTTGGTGTACAGAGGCGCCAAAGTAGAATACAAACATTTAAAAACCGTCTAAAAGAGGGGAATGTTCAGGTGGACTTACCTCCCTCAAAAATATAAAACTCAACTGAGTCACAATATATCAATACAGAAGTGAGCGCCTCTGTGAAGACAAAAAGACAGAGGCGCTCACTTCTGCATCTAGACCCATTGAGTTATACTCCTGTTTGCCTGATGAAGCAGGACCACACCTGCGAAACGCGTTGCACTAAATAAAATATTTTTTATACTGCAATAAAATATTTTTGTATTGATATATTGTGACTCAATTGAGTTTTATATTTTTGAGGGAGGTAAGTCCACCTGAACATCCCCCTCTTTTAGACAGTTTTTAAATGTTTTTATTCTACTCTGGCGCCTCTGTACACCAAGCCTTGCTGAAATCTTGAGTCCACCCTCGGTGGAGGGGTGCTACCCCGTTTCCTATCTACAGAGAGCGACATCTTAAAAACCTGAGTGGGGTCAGGTTCTAATACTCCCCACCTGCACTTGAAGTGGTTGCCTATGGGTAGCCCATGTTTGTGAGTATATCTAAATATTTTGCTTTAAACCACAACCAACATAACAATACTACACCATATCGGGCTCTCGATTTCTCTTTGTTCTTCCAAGCCCATTGCAGTCCAGTTCTGTTTCCAAGACATGTCTTCCTCATGACCAGATCCATTACTATCAGGAATATAGTGGGGGAGAGGGCGCACCCCTGTTTGACTCCTGTGTTGACTTCTATTGGATCGTTTAGCATGCCATTGTGGACAACTTGGCATGTATAGTCCTCATAAAATTGTTTTATAAGAATTATGAGGTTTCTTGGTATTCCGTATTTCTCTAAGGATTTCCACATAGACATTCTTTCCAAGGAGTCAAATGCCCTGAGAAAATCTATGAAGACCAAATACAGTAGGACTCCTAGTTCCAGACATTGCTCTATTATAATGCGCAGTGTGTTTATTTGGTCTGTGCAAGATCTGTTTTTGCGGAAACCAGCTTGTTCTCTCCTGAGTTTTTGATCCACGTGGTCTTTCACTCGATCTAGTAAAATTCTTGTGAATACTTTGCTGGGAATAGATAGTAATGTGATCCCCCACCAATTATCACACACCGTTGTATCACCCTTTTTTGGCAGCTTCAGAAGGACACCGTTTTTCCAGTCAGCGGGAATTTGATGTTCCTCTCAGATTTTCTCAAATAGGGGCTGTAAAAGTGCAACTGAAATTTCAACATTTTTTATCATTTCTGCTGTAATATTATCAAGCCCGGGAGCTTTTCCACTTTTCAGCTTCTCAATGGCCTTGATGATTTCTTCTTTCCTTGGTGCTTCGGTGTTTATGTTTGGGTCGTGTTCCTTGCATTCTGGGTGTTCTTGTTCAAATTGTTGGCCGCTTTCTCTACAATCCTTATTCAAAACTTCCTGGAAGTGTTCCTTCCATCTTTGAAGCTGTTCTCTCTCATTTGTAAGGATTGCTCCACCTTTATCCTTGACATGACTTCCTGTTCTGTCTTTCCTCTTTGAGAGAACTTTAGTTATATTGTACAGTGTTCTAAGGTCTCCTATTTTTGCTGCCTTTTCAGCTTTTTGGGCCTGCTCATCTACCCAGAGCCGTTGTCTCTTCTGGCACTTTTTTTGATTTCTCGATCTTGTTCGTTGTATTTCCCTTGGAGGATTGCCTTTTGGCCTCTTGTTTTGCTGGAATTTAGCTTTAGCTTTGTTTCTTTTCTTGCTTTAATTTTCTGCCACGTATCATTTGACATCCAGTCCTTCCTTCCCTGCTCCCTAAAGCCTAGTACTTCTTCACAGGTCTCTGTGTACACTTCCTTTACTTTGGTCCATCTAGTCTCGGCAGTGTCGTTCTCAGCCACCTCCACCAATTCACAAAGTGCCTCAAATCGGTTATGAAGTTTTGTTCTGTACTCTAGCTTTTTGTCCTGGTCTTGGAGTTTTAGTATGTCATATCTCCTTGGATGTCTTTGTGATAACATCTTTACTGTTTTGATCTTCATTCGGAAGATGGCGGTAACAAGGTGATGGTCGCTTCCCATATCTGCTCCCCTCTTGTTTCGTATATCCAGCAGAGATCTTCTCCATTTCCTAGCGATGGCTATATGGTTTGCTGTAGTGCCGTCGGGTGAGACCCAGGTTACCTTGTGGCATCCTTTGTGTGGAAAGATGGTACCACCTATCACAAGATCTTTTTCAGCTCCTTTTTGCTCTCTTGCTTTGAAGTATTCCAACACCTTCTAAGTGGTCTTTGCCTTCCTCGTTGCCAGAATAAAGAAAGATGGGTCCTTCTTGGGTCTTAAGTTCTCCATGGTTTTTCCAATGCACTTCGCTCAAGCCTAAGATGTCAAGCTTGTAATTTATCATCTCAGAGCACACTTGCTTTAATTTCCCAGTTTGTCTTAACGTCCTTATATTCCGAAAACCAACTTTCGTGACCGTTTTCAAGCCAAAAATCGTCTTCAGTTCATCAGTCCGGTTTCTTTTCTTTGTTGAGGTTTCTGTAATCATTTATTTTCGGGTATGCCGGTGATTGGCTCACAGTCCCCTAGCCCAATGGAGGGGTTGCCTCCTTTTGGCCTCTGGGCATGCCTTATTTTCTGTCAGGGTTTTATCCCTTAGCCTTTGAGGAATTCCTCTCCGCAAGGCAGCGGTTTCTCTTATTGACCCCAGAGAAAAGGGTGCCTTTTACACCGTCAGTGCCATTCCGAGGGACTCCCTCTCTGCCACATCTGCTGATCAAGGACTTGTTACCAGAGCCCCGTTAGCCGTCGCTTTCAGGATTCCTCCAGGGCCTTCACAGCTACCGTAGTGGTCACGGGACACACAAAGTTCCCACTGTACTTCGCCCCCATAGGCAATTCCCTACTTGTGATGTTGCCCATCTCCCACCGCGTGGACGAGGGAATGGACTTTAGGAGACATATGGTATCATATAGGGACTGTTTTATTTTTTGTTTGTTTGTTTACTGGGTTCATGTGCGCGTTTATCCTGCTCCTAGTTGGTTCAAAACCTATACAAATCATATACTATCCTCGAGGTTTAGTGGTAATCCCCTTTGTTATTGGTTTTACCGCCTTTTAGGGCCCGTTTTCACTAGTGCAGAAATTGGGCCGAATCCGAAGTTTCCCGGAATGCAAATCGCGCAGGGAAACTCTGACATGGGGGATAATGCAGCAGCCATCTGAATCGCTTGCCATAGTGATTCGGACGACATTGCAGCATTTTTCCATGTGAGTGGCAGCGAATCCCATAGATGCGCATGGCATGGCCTCCGGGATTTGACTGCGTACTTGCACAAAAGGGAAGTGGAAATGGGCCCTAAATGACCAGTCCCATTTGCTTAGCCTAGAGTGGCCAAGTTGACCAATAGAGTGGGGTTTTGTAAACCAGTATACTGAATATGAAATAAATCTCTATACAGACAGTATTTCTACAATTAACGGAGTGGAGGATGAGTGCTTTTTTGTTTCTTTACCTTCTTTAGATCTCAGGTTAATACTTGGTAAGATTTTGCAAAATGCATCTTTCTATAAGACTAGTGCTCCTATTAGCAATTTAATTTCCTTATGTGTGAATTCAACAAGAGTGCTTAAGGTCAAATGAGGATTATTATTTGTATTGCTTTTATTGATTTACTGAGCAGTTTCCAGTAATCGATGAATATCTACTGCTATAATGTCTCATTATCTTTATGTTACTGAAAAAACAACTTAATAAAAACTATTGCTTAAAAAAAGAAATTTGGGAAAAATTGATTGGGCATTGTACTACGGCAGGGTTACAGTGTCCCTTCACTAGTGATGGGCTGAACATCAAATTTAAGGTTCACGAGTGGCGAACACGGATCTCCACAAAGATTTGCAAACAGGCAAATCTGGCGAATCTCTATAGACTTCAATGGGCAGACAAATTCTAAAACCTACAGGGACTGTTTCTGGCCACAAAAGTGATGGAAAAGTTGTTTCAAGGGGCCTAACACCTGGATGGGGGCATGCCAGAGGGTGATCCATGGCAAAAGTCCCACCAAAAATGACGCCATTTACACAGAGTCATGTCTTCATCTCTAAAAGGCAGAAATCACATGACATTCCTAAATTGGTGGAATAAAGTGCTTTAAAACGTCCAGTGTGTGTACATGTCAATTAGGTAGTGTACGGGTTATGCCCGCATCACACTGACAGATGAAACACTGCTTTTAATGCACTGCAGCCCGCAAACAACCGCAAAGACCTTTAGTGATTACATCAGGTGAGCATATCTTTATTTTTACTAGTTGACACCTCCAGGACCTAAATGTTAGTCCTCTCAGTGGCAATTTTTGTGTAGTGTTGTGTAGTGGTCGCCGTGCTTGTGTCCACGTTCATGGGAGTGCAGGCAATCGCGGTTTTGTAGCCTCTATATTCAGGCTAAGGTAGTTCAATGACAGTTACTGTGCGCAACCAAAAAAAAAAAAAAAACAACATCTTATACAGGGGGCAATAGTGGATAATAGATGCCAGTAATGGTGGTGAAAGATTACTGGGTTATGGTCAATGAACTACTAGGACCAGCAGAACTGTCTCCAACAGCACTGAGGTCTTATTCAGGGGCCAGTAGTAGATACTAGATGCCAGTAATGGTGTGAAGGATTATTGGGTTATGGTCGGTGTACTACTACTAGGACCAGCAGACCTGTCTCCAACAGCTAACTTGTGCACTGGACACAGAGCAGCAATATAATAGCAAGAAAAACAATATAACAGCCCGAAGAAGGGCTTAGCTGTTCAGGACAATGTTATAGCAGCAAGAATCTGCACTGAAGACACAGAACACAGGCCTACCTAACTCTCCCCTATCAGCAGCAAACTCTCCCTGATCTTCCTAGAGCAGAAGCCAAACACAGACTGTAAAGTGGCTTCTGTGCTGGCTTTCTGATAGGTTTGAGGTGGTCCAGGTGGGAAGGATAGCTAATTGGCTTCCATGTGTCTGCTGACTCTGGGGTGAGGGGTCAAAGTTTGCCTCCATTATAATGTATAGGGGTGGGTCAAACACTGCATGTATTTGTGTGAGCGGGCAAATACGGATACCCATTGTTAGCTGCAAACTGTTCACCGGCAAATAGTTTGGCCCATCTCTACCCTTCACCAACTGTATTGTACTATCAACATAGAGGACTATCATTGCTAGGAGTTATTGTATGCTGCTTTTGTATGTATTTACTTAAAGAGACTCCGTAACAAAAATTGCATCCTGTTTTTTATCATCCTACAAGTTCCAAAAGCTATTCTAATGTGTTCTGGCTAACTGCAGCACTTTATACTATCACTGTCTCTGTAATAAATCAACTTATCTCTCTCTTGTCAGACTTGTCAGCCTGTGTCTGGAAGGCTGCCAAGTTCTTCAGTGTTGTGGTTCTGCTATGAACTCACCTTTCCAGGCCCCTCTCTGCACACTGCCTGTGTGTTATTTAGATTAGAGCAGCTTCTCTCTTCTCGCTTATCTTTTACAAGCTGGATAAATCGTCCTCTGAGCTGGCTGGGCTTTCACATACTGAGGAATTACAAACAAGGGCAAAGCTGTTTGCAGGAAGAAAAGAGCAGCCTGAAATTTCAGTGCATGGGGGAAAGAAACACACAAATGATCTCTTGAGATTCAAAAGGAAGGGTGTATACAGCCTGCTTGTGTACGGATGTATTTTCTATGTGTGGACATACTGTACATCAACCTACTTCCTGTTTTGGTGGCCATTTTGTTTGTTTACAAACAAACCTTTTAAAACTGTTTTTAACCACTTTTAATGTGGCAAGGAGCGGTGAAATTTTGACAGAGGGCAATAGGAGATGTCCCCTAACACACTGGTATGTTTACTTTTGAGCGATTTTAACAATACAAATTCTCTTTAAGGTGCCCATTAACAATACAATTCAGTGAATTATCAATCTCATTAATCAATTAATTTGCCATACTGTTTCGCAAAAAATTGTAGAACCAACTGAGGTTCAAGGAAATTCTTGCAAGACTGCCAAAGGTGTTCTTGGTCATCCCTACATAGACAACCAGCAGAAGCAGAACGCTTGATCATACACATCATGAGGAAATTACTCAGGAAGCATTAGGAGTGTAGGATGAGTAGAATGCCCAAGCAAGCAGCATTTTAAGAAGGTAATAAACATGACAGCCTCCATTCCCCTTCTCAGTGCAGTCTTCTATTAATCAGATTCCAAGAGAGTAGAGCTGGAGCTTAACAGTTAATACAGTCTAGATGAATACAGTTACGCTGTATTTTCTCGTTATTCATTTTACCTTTTGTGTTGCTTTATTTACTCAGGTATCAGCAGCCAGTATTATTGACAAGCTCTACAAAATGGGTCAAGAATAAATCCACTATGAATACATTTAAAAATAATACATCATAAAAAGGAAAAATATGTAGTTAATGTTTGGGAAAAAATACAAAGAATGTGATATTACTACAACCTCTGCCTGATGTATTGTATATTTTGACTAATACAGCTTATTTATAAAGTCTTATTATTGTGTATAGAATAAAACATTCTCACAGTAACTGTAGCTGAAATAGAAATAAATAATATCAAGAGACACATGTTTTAGCTTTTCATTTCAGTATATTACATTCAAGAAATTGATATGTTAATAAAATATTTATTTTATTTAGAACTAATAAGACTTTTCACTGTTTTATTGTGATTTTGTGTTTTGTTTTAGTCTCAACCCCCCCCCCCTTTTTGAGGACACCAACTAATTCCCTATGTTTATTCCCTTATGATGGCGGAAGGCCGAAACGTTGGTAGGAGGAGGAGAATGGGCATTTCTTCCTGTAGCGCCCAGTAGTGGCAGTGGATTTAAGATGCACTTTATCCTAGGGTTAGTACAATACCTTATATGTGATTTCATGCAAACAGGGTCCATTGTGCAAGGGGAATCAGTTGAAAAGGGCTCCTTCATAGACTTCAATGTTATTTCTGCAAATATGGGCTACAAAGTGGTGAAAAGGGTTCCCGAGTTTTCTTTCGGCTACAAGGTTTTCAATTCGGCTACAAAAGAGCACCCCTTTGTAGCCCATATTTTTGATTCGACTACGAGATTTTTGATTCAACTACAAAAGAGTGCCCCTTTGTAGCCCATATTTTTGATTCGTCTACAAGATTTTTGGCTACAAGGTCTTTGATTCTGCTACAAAAGGCCACCCATATGTAGCCCATATCTTTAATTCTGCTACAAAAGGGCACCCTTTTATAGCTGAGATTTTTGATTTGGGGGTGCAGAGGGGGTGGTTAGAATTAGGTACCACAAGCAGGGGGAGGGTCTTATGGTTAGGCACCACGGGGGGGGGGGGGGTCTCAGGATAAGGCACTTCCAGGGGAGGGTTCTGTTTGAGAATAGGGAGAAGTTAGGTCATAGTATTCACTTTTCTCGGCTATATCCAGAGCCCTTTTATAGGCTAACAAATTTTTCCTTTAACAGCATCCTTTTTATAAACTAAAACTAGCTTTTTGGCTACACCAGGCACCCTTTGTAGCCGAATTTGGCATATGGGCTACACCAGGCACACTTTGTAGCCGAATTTGGCATATGAGCTACACCGGGTGCCCTTTGTAGCCAAATTTGGCATATGGACTACACTGGGCGCCCTTTTTAGCTGAATTTGACATTTCGCCTAAAACAGGCACCCTTTGTAGCCGACTTTGGCATATGGGCTACACCAGGTACCCTTTGTAGCCAGATCTGATATATGGGCTACACCCGACGCCCTTTGTAGCCAAATTTGACATTTTGGCCACACCAGGCACCCTTTGTAGCCGAATTTGGCATATGGGCTACACCAGGTGCGCTTTGTAACCGAATATGGCTTATTTCATCTATATCAAAAGCCTTTTTCTCCAGGAGCCCTTTTCAAACGTACCCAAAGTTGGAGGTGAGGAGGAGGTGGCCATTTAAGACTGACTGCTAAATGTGAGGGAGATAAGAAATAAGGAGATAAGGCAGGAGATAGGGAATCTGTTTTCCGTCGGACCATAGAAGGATTTTATTTGAAAGGGGTGACAGCTGGACATAGTTGTGCTGCACATAGCTGTGCTAGAGTGAGTGAGAGGAGCAAAACATGCCATGCACTGATACCCAACTCCTACCAAACTCTGAGGATGTAGAGGAAGACAAGGGAGGGGATGCGGGAATGATATATCAGGTTATCCTTACTAGCAGAGGTATGAAGAACAGCTGTGGTTCATTACCGCTGTAGTTCATTACTAGGTCCATATTTGTATACAAGACTTATTATGAACATTGACATTCTTTTGGGATGTGATTCAACGTCACTTCCATCACACTCTGAGCTGTGAAGCCTTTCATTATAGCCTTAAAATGCATCCCTTTAGACAAGTAGATAATCTGTCCTTCTCACTAGGAATGTACAAACATCTGCCTCCTCCTACTGCAGCTTTTAAAGATCCTGCTGTCTTCTCAGCTACAAGGTTTTTTTTATTATTAGATTCTTGACCAATATGGTCTTTAACCACTTAACATCTCAGTCGTTTTCAGCTTATGCATCCGAGCAATGTTCACCTCCCATTCATTAGCCTATAACTTTTTCACTACTTATCACAATGAACTGATCTATATCTTGTTTTTTCCGCCACCAATTAGGCTTTCTTTGGGGGGTACATTTTGCTAAGAGCCACTTTACTGTAAATGCATTTTAACAGGAAGAATAAGAAAAAAAAATGAAAAAATTCATTATTTGTCAGTTTTCGGCCATTATAGTTTTAAAATAATACATGCCTCCATAATTAAAACCCACGTATTGTTATTGCCCATTTGTCACGGTTATTTCACCATTTAAATTATGTCCATGTAATATTTTATTTGGAAATAAAAGAGCATTTTTTCCGTTTTGCATACATCACTATTTACAAGCTTATAAAAAAAAAAATAGAGAGAAATATTTCATCTTTACATAGATATTTAAAAAGTTTAGACCCTTAGGTAAATATTTATGTGTTTTTGTTTTTTTTATAGTAATGTTTTTTTTTTTTTTTTTTTTATTAAACATTTTATGTGGGCATTTTTGGGAGGGTGGGTTTTAAAAGTGTTTTATTTGGGGAAAAATTGGTGTATTGTAATGTTTTTGGGCATTTACATGTAGTTTTACTTTTTGGCCACAAGATGGCAATCTCGATTTTTTTTACATGACGTCACTCTAAGCGTACAATGTACGCTTAGAGGGACACAGCTTCAGAAAGAGCGAAGCTTCCGAGAGAAGCTGTCGCTTTTTCAGCGGGGGAGAGGAATCAATGATCGGGCTCCCCAGCCCGATACATTGATTCCGTGGCTATCGACTCCGCGGCCGGGAGTGCGCGTGCACGCGCGCGATCGGCTGCGGGAGCGCGCGGGAGCGCGCTTGTCCTCCTTGACGTTTTTATACGTCAAGGAGGACAAAGTGGTTAATGGATGCCTTAGTCAGGTGTCATCTGGTGTGTGAACATAGCTTTAGAAACACTTCTAGGCGCAGGCAATAGATAAAACAAATATATAAGATTTGTCTGTGTGGGAGCTGAAAAATATTGAAACATTTGTTTTTCTCATGAGACAGTAAAAAAGTTAAAACATACATTTTCATTTTTGGATAATAACCTTTAAAGAAAAAAAAACTTTGTTACAGCTGACACAAATCCTGCAATAAATCTGCAGTGCCTACTTCCTGCTTTCATTGAAGTAGACATAGGGTTTACATCATGCGTTTCCAAGTTAGCTGCTCTGCTGAGGCAGCCAGCTGACACATCTGAGAGACCAAGTTACACTTGTGATTAGACACAGATGAGGGGGAATTAGACAGGCTAGACTCTCTAAATATATACAGGGTACATTTCTCTATGTTTCCTTCTGTCCTGTGCAAGAACTCAGGTCCAGACCATGGGATTTCAGGAAATTTCTAGTTAGTATTAGTACAATAGATACAATTATTTATCTCATAAGTAGTGGTGCTCATATAGGGTCAATTACGATTGCACAATATTTCCCAACATTTTTCACTTTTACATATTGCGTAATTGAGATTATGTTATGTACAGCATATTGTACATACGCAACCGCGCTTAATTTACGTGTCCATGCTTAAAAAAAATTGCATCTATTTGCCAGTGTGCTGTGCATGTGCGTTAGTTAAATATTCAATGCAAAAAATGCTTTGTATGCAGAAAAAAATGTTGTGTTTATCAGCCAGTATACTGCACATGCGCGGGTATTATTTAAACTTTAATTGCGAAAAATGCGTTAGTATGTGAAAATAAAGTTGCACACATGCATAATTAACGCAAACAAAATTTTGCATGAATTACGCTAACATGCATAATTATGGTTAGCGATAAGGTTTCCATGCAAACATTTTTTAAAGTGACTCCGAGCTCATTAAAAAATGAAAGTTGTACTCACCTGGGGCTTTCTCCAGCCCAGTGCTGGTCGGGAGGTCCCACGACGGCGTCCTGGCTCTTTTCCTTCTCCCCGCTCCGGAATGGCTGACAGGCCGCAGCCCGGGCGACACTCGCCCGAGTGTCGGGCTGCTCCTTCCGCGTATGACGCGGATTACGTCACACGCCGGCCGCCTCGCGTCATCACGACGGCCGGTGTGAAAGTACTGCGCATGCACGATTAAAGCACGCATGCGCTATACTGCCACGCCGGCCGCCGTGATGACGCGAGGAGGCCGGCGTGTGACGTAATCCGCGTCATACGCGGAAGGAGCAGCCCGACACTCGGCTGAGTGTCGCCCGGGCTGCGGCCTGTCAGCCATTCCGGAGCGGGGAGAAGGAGAAGAGCCAGGACGCCGTCGTGGGACCTCCCGACCAGCACTGGGCTGGAGAAAGCCCCAGGTGAGTACAACTTTCATTTTTTTTTATGAGCTCGGAGTCCCTTTAAGTGTAATCCGAAAATTTAGCATAACTGCAAATTACGATGCATAGCTGCAAATTACGATGCATAATTACGCATAGGCGTGAATTCTGCCCACCACTTCTTATACGTTTATTTTCAGTACAGGTTCGTTTTAAATATTGAACGCTACCGAGACATCAAATTTGCTGTGCAATGACAAATATATTTGCTTTCATTTGAGTTGAAACTTTAGTGCTGTAATGGAAATGCCCTTTCCTGTGCCATAAAAATGCTCATGTGAATCTTAAATTACTTTAATTCTCCTTCACATTGGTCAGGTCTGTCATGCAGTCAATGATAATAATAACTCACCCTTTCACTATGACTGGCAAGCGGCTGACAGATTATGTGCTTTTTACGTTATTTCCCAGTGTTCTCTAGTGATGTGCAGTTAAATGCTGAACTTTCCGTAGCTGAAATCAGTGCTGACAGGTCATGTGGAGTATCGCTACAGCCCATTGACTCAAGATTTATTTTGCTGAATGCTGCCCTAAAGACTTTGATGTATGATGAATCTGTTTTTGTCTTACAATTTGTTTACAGCTGCATGCGGCTGCATCAGCAGGTGGAGATATTTTTGTCTGGATTTCTTATACTGTTAATGTGAAACAGCTTTACAAATGGATAGGAATAATACCACATGTTATTTCAAACTGCATACATTGATACTAAGAAAAAAGCAGAGGGAGAGCTGGGAGCCCAATCTAGCATAATATAGTTAGGTCACCAGGACAGTGTATAAAAGGCAAGAAGTATACTCACAAACAAGGGTTGCTGGGTGAGGCAACCACTCATCAGTGCTTGTGTGGAAGTACCGTCCCCACTGGGCCTTGCATGGTATTCTGCTGGTCGTTGCTCCAAAAAAAGGATTCTGTAGTTCACAGAAAACCCTTTTAAACCAATCCTCACTAATACGAAGGGGTAATCGCTAAGTACTGTAAGAACTGGAGATTTCTGTACAATGTTGTTAAATGTACAGAAATCTTCAGAAGGCAGTATCCAACAATAGCTTATGTGGTGTCCTACCTTTTAGGGTTCCTGTTCTAGATATATAAACCAGGATTCCGATAAAAAGTTCAAAAATATTTATTTGTGCACTCGACAACGCGTTTCACGGTAAAACCCGATTCCTGTATCATTTCTGAGTGCTACTGTTTGTTTTTAAAGTCACGTTACTGACCCGAGGAAGCGTTTTTTACCGTGAAACGCGTTGTCGAGTGCACGAATAAATGTTTTTGAACTTTTTATCCGAATCCTGGTTTATATATCTAGAACAGGAACCCTAAAAAGGTAGGACACCACATGAGTTGTCCGATACTGCCTTTTTGGAGATCTCTGTACAATTAACAATAGAAACAGGTGCTTCCAGTTCTTCCAGTACTTAGCATGTAATGACTTAGTCCCTCTATAGCACCTCCATCATGCTCCTAACAGTTTGTCCAGTTCATGTCACTGGCAAATGCCCAGTCGTTGTAGGTGCGGAAAAAATCAAAATAAAACTAGCAAGACTTCTGGCATTATGCATATACAGCAGAGTCCCTGTTACCGGACCTTAGGCAACTGGAAGTCTCAACTAACTGGCATGCCTGAGTGATATGGGGACTTTCTTTTTGATGTGTTTGTGGGTGTTTGTAGGCTTTGAAATACTTACAGAGCCTCCAGTGGCATGTAGCAGCCTTCCTCTTGCTCCTAGTGGGTTTCGGTGACCGTGCACACAAGTCGGTGAGACACATGGCCTGATGCGGGTCAGGTGACATGCCAGCTTGCATGCACGGGGGAAGCCAAAAAACCAATAGGAGTCTGCTAGGAGCAAGTGGAAGGCTACTACATGTCGCTGGAGGCTCGGGGAGAATTTGTGGGGAGGTGTGTGCTTTTTTAGCCGTATGCTCAAGCAACCGGCAAGCACATGTATCCAGCATCAGGTGATCCCCGCCTGTGTCGGATGTTGGGGATTGTGCTGTAATTGTTCACGCAGGAAGAGGAAATACCTGAGATTTCTTTACACAGGCTAAGACATTGGGCTTGATTCACAAAGCCATGATAACTCTTATCACGGTCGCGCTAGAGTTATAGCACGTGTAACGGTTTTGCAAATGCAAATTTGCGCACAAAATTGCAGCCATTTTCTCATGAAAACGTTAATTTTCACTCAAAAACGGCCACGATTTCGCACAAATTCATGTTACACACATTATAGCGCGCACAAAACGCTAGCACTACCGTGATACGAGTTATCACGGCTTTGTGAATCATGACCTTTATGTGCAGTTTCTCCTTACATTTGGTTTTGGAGGTTGGCTGCAAAAGGAAATCTGGCATAGTATTTACAAAACATCAAATGGCAAAAATATTTGTGTATGATGTAATTATAGCATGTTTTTCTTATAATAATGGAATTTCAGCTTTCAGCATAAAATTCATATTCTATATATACAGTATGGGTAGCTGTAATAGACTTTTCAGGTCATCCTGGAGCTGCTATAATGCAGCCCCTCCTGAAATAAGCTAAGGGGCCTAAAACTGTCAGATGGTAGGAAAGAAACTGGAAAAGAAAATCTCACCAAAAGGGAATTTAGAAATACAGGGCACACAAGAGTCAACTACACACTGAAAGCATTATTTAAGTTCAGATATGAAAATTAGTATTGCCAACTTGCCAAGAGACATGCAATGGGTAAAAAAGGGAGCTCCATACAAAATGTCATTGTCCCAAAGATCTACACCAAACAATTAGGATAGACAAGTTACAGAACATTTATGTCGTGTTTTTCTCCTGGCAGAATCAAAGCACCAGAGCTGCAGCCTCTAGAGTGCGCTCAGTAGGCAGTAGCAGCGTTAGGGAGTCTTGGCCAAAGTCTCCTTACTAAAAAGGTGCTGGCTTACTAACAGGAAATGCCAAGATTTGAAACCTGGCCCCCTGTGTCAGAGGCAGAGCACTCAACCAGTACACTATCCAACCACCTACCTTGGTGTAACTCTGCTTCTTTAGGATTTAGAACTTTGGAATCAGATACACCCATATATTATTTCACCCCCCGGTAACCTGTGTGACCAGTATTTATCCCCCAGGCTCCTTTGGCAATTTGTGTGGGTAACATCCTTACCTGCCCACCCCCTTTGGTAATCAGGCTGACCCCAGTATGCTCACTCGCAACCCCCTATTTCTCCCCCCCTCAATTAGTGTGTTCAGTACTTAGTGTGCCCCAGGCCGTATTCTCACGTATCTACTACTCCTCCACCACCACACTACAGAGAAAAGACTACACTGGAGAGAAATTAGGAGTCTGGTACGTCTCCCTTGGATGCTTTTTTAAGGTACAATGTATAAGAAAAAGTTACCCTGACCAACACCAGTTTTGCATGACTGATGATCCTCTTTAAGCACATATGTACCTTAAAAAAAAATAAATAAATAAATAATAATAATAATAAAGCAGCCAGACACCTCCCTCTTACCTAAATGAAGTAGACATGTCCTCCTAGATATCAGTATTAGGTAGCCATATAATATCAGTATAAAGTAGCTATGTGTTTTCCCTGTATATAAGTATAAGGCAGTTATGCATTCTTCTACAGGGTGGGCCATTTATATAGATACACCTTATCTATGGATACACCCTATATACCACACCATACCATCAATGTTTTTGTTCCAACAGTCTTGGAGGGATCTATCCAATGTGGGTTAGTGTCGGACCAATAGCGGTGGTTTTGTTTGTTAACTTCACCATTCACATAAAACAGTGTATCCATATACATTGTCATATTAAGGTGTATCCATATAAATGGCCCACCCTGTAGATATCACAAATAGGTAGTCATGTGTGCCCCCCAGATATCTGTATAATGTAGTCATGTCTGCTTTCTAGATGAAAGAAATAGGAATCTACGTGTGCCCCTCCTTGTGCTTTGCAAGTAGATATTTTTGAAAATCAATTGCATTTTTTTTAGTTAAAAAAAAAGTATTAAAAAAAAAAACGCACTGAAATCAAAGAAGAGTTTTGGAGAGTTTTTGAGGAGTACAGTTGGTTTGAACTTGACACTGGTGATTAAAAACGCTTTTTTGAAGCTGTGTTAGAGATATTTGTGTATCTAATAAGGCTGCCATTTGATAATAGTTGTGGAAGAATTGAAAGGGGAAGGATGGAAAGTGTCAGTTTATCAGCTGCTACAACATTACCATGCTAAATTTATGCAACAGCCACATAGACTGGGACCTACATAAAATGCTGTAAATGGAGGTCTGAATAAAGGGGTAACCCTCCCCATTTATCTATATCATACTATTTAACCCGCAGTCTTTCTTCTGCACGTGGCCCCTGATATGAACCATGCGTCATTCCCCATGACCTGTATAGGCTTTACAGAAATTCCTTCTGCACTGTCGCCCTTTAGAGTCTAGTAAAACCCTCTGCGCTCAATTTTTTTTAACGGCTGTTGCCCTATTTGTAGCACAAGAAGAGCTTTAGCACAATGACAAACTTTCCTATTCCCCTTCAGTGTTATATGTCAGCTATTATTTTACCAAAATGTCTGTATTATACTGCACCTATAGTCCAGATCTGCAGTTTTCAGATAAAATAGTTCTCCATTGTACGGCTGAGTTACATCAAAATAAGTATTCAACCTATGATTTGTTTTAGACATACACATATATTTTACAATCCCCACGTGGGTGGTACGTTTTATATATATATATATATATATATATATATATATATATATATATATATATATATATATATATATATATATATATATTCTCTGAAGCCTTTATTCTGGTCCATTTTGTCACTGCTGCAATACAAAAAGTGAGTGAAGTGGAAAGGTGACATTGTACATGTTCAGCGGAGGTCAGTGAAACACCTTACTGCATGCTTTTCTTCCAGAAATTACATACTCCGGCTTATTCTCTGTATGAAGCAGAAAGTATCACATAAATGATGCATAGAGGTTTAAGGTTTGAGTCCAGAGACCTGATTCTTTCAACACAAGATCTATTGTTACTTACCTTTAATTAACTTAAAAAAGGGGAAAAAAACAAAACAAAACAAAAACCTTGGAATGATTTCTGTTTTCATTGCTGCTGTGTTAGTTTAACCATTTGTGCCACTAAATAAGTCATCTCATTTTGTAGAAATGAAGAAGGGTGGAGGCACTCCCCACCCAAAATAATCTCTCAGAGTATACTGTATGTTATAAAGACGTCAATGAATACATGAGGTATCTTACCTCTCCAGATGTACTAACCCAGAAAAAAACAAGGGTTTAGATCAGGCAAGGTTTATTCATGCACAATAAAAATTTTATTGTATATTTTTTTCATTGTATTTTAATGTGTTTTAATTGTGCTTGAATAAACCTTGCCTAATATAAACCCTTGTTTTTATGGGTTGGTTCATCTAGAGAGGTAAGACACCTCATGTATATTTATTTATGTCTTTATAACCTATACTCTGAGAGATATTTATTTTTTGGTGTCTCCACCCTTCTTTGTTGCCCACTACACATCCTTTGGAGATGTCCTTCCCACTAGTGTGGTGCCATCCGCAGCTAGTAAGTACCCCAGGAGAGTGACCACTTGGATTCGGCAGGACTTGGGGTACTGGGCGGGGACGGTCTTTTTTCTGTAGACGATATACAGTGGTTGCAGGTTCTGCAAATCACCTTTGTGAGCAAATTTTATCCTATCATACTGCACCATATGGCTCCTGATCTTGTTTTTGTCACACATGCTACCGTGGTTCCCCCACAGTGACCTACTCTATTTACCTATCTATCTACCTAACCCACTTCTACTCATTGACATTCTTCTGCCACTGCAACTCGCTCGCTCTGCTGCCGCTGTGACAGCAGAGCTCTGTAAGCCAGGCAGGAGCCAATTTCATTGGCTTCTGCCCCTGTGATCACTGTCAGCCAATCACAATGTCTCGCAGCCAGAGGGAGTGGGCTTCAGTGATGGGAGAGAAGCGAGAGCGTAGGGGCCATGCGGCATGACGTTGGTGAGCCCCATTCTTTTATAACAGCGGTCTCTACTTCTTAAGGGGCCAGAGAATGCTGGTACTCAAGTGGTTAAGGAGGCAAACTTCTGTTTTTTGTACTGGATTGAGGACAGGTAAGTATGATTCCCAGTAAGTTCCTAATGAATGCTCTGCATAGGTAGGGGGGAGGGCTACATTGTACTACACCCACTAACAAGCTGACACACACACACACTTTTATACAAAAAAATTGCAATGAAAGGAATGAGGTAATTTTCTAACTTTGCAGCACAATCTTGTAATAGAGATAAGGGTTGCAATCTCTTATCAATGAGTAACTAAGACTTTTGCCCTGTGCAGCTAGTTATTACCACTACAGCAAGGCGGCAGCTTCTGGAGGGCCTCATATCTGACAAAAAAAATGAAAACAAAATAAATTGACTGTTGCTTTATGAAATTCTTACCTGGCTTGAGATTGCAATAGAAATAATTGCCTGCCCTTTATGCTCATTTAGCTGATCATTGTCTAGTCTACAATACCAAATACAATAAGTAGAATATATATATATTTATATATATATATATATATATATATATATATATATATATATATATATATATATATATATATATATATATATATATATATGTATATATATATATATATACAGTATATATATATATATATATATATATATATATATATACGCAACAGGAGGGACCCATACCTCCGGTTATAAACAAAAGTCCAGGGTTGCAGCACTTGGACTTATAATAGAAATAGAAAGTATAATATATAATAAAAATAAAGCGTTTATTGGCAACAAAGAAAATATGGTCGGTCAGTTGCCAAGTTGAGAAATGTATGGATACCGTCATGTATACATACTGTATATATGTATAATACAAATAAACAGTTTATTGGCAACAACAAAAAAATAATAATAATAATAATTGCCAGCCCTAGATTTCTGAATTGCTTATGACATCTCCAATAGTGATGCCTTAGTAAATCAGGTCTAAAAATTCACACGCTTGTGGTGGTACATGGGAAACTGCAAGGGAGAGGTAAAATATAAAGTCTGCAGGAGTGTTTGGCAATCGGGGATGGGCTTTCGAGTACTGAAGTACTCAAATTCGGAATGCTAATGTAGGGTAATGAATGAACCTGTGCCCGCGGGATAGGGGGGTTAACTTACTCTGAAGTCCGGGGATCCTATGCGTGTCATCGTTGTAATACACATCCTATGGGACACGTTCCATCACTGACTACCGCACATCCACGTCCTCCTTCCGGCATTCCCGATACCCAGTATAGGTGTTTTACATGAGTGCCTCTCCTGCAAGGGACACCCCTTCCCCCTCGAAAATGCCGACAAGCTGCATATTGGTAATTTTGGGTGGTGACAGTGTGGAGCGGGGGGGGGGGGGGCTGAGAGCAGCACATAGGGGACACAGAGGCATGTCATGGGCCAGGGAACATGCCTCTGTGGGCCTCTGCCCCTGTGCAACCTCTGGTACGCTTTGAAAAGGCTAATTTGCTTCACTTAATGTAAATTAAGGTATGGATTGTACAATAAGGATTGTACAATGAGCATTAACAATGCAAAGAGTCCCAAAATCTTTCATCCTAAAAAGGGGAGCTCAGGAGGGTGACCAGGTAACATAAGCTATGATCGTTGCTATGTGTAACTATGGAAGAGCATCATCTGCAACTGTAGGGAGGCCTAGAGCTGTGGGAAGTTGACAACTACTAACCTTCCAATGCAGGTCCATCCTCGATCAGGAGATTCTGTAGCTACATATGTTATGAGTGCAAAGATCATTATGGCCACACTTGTTTTATGATCCTTGTGAGAAGTTTCCCCAGGCTGTAAGAGTCACCAAGGAAAGAAGTGTGTATACATTTGGGGGCCCTATTAGGGGCATTACTACAAATCATGGGGCCCCAGAAAAACTTTGAGGGGGCCATCAATGTTCACATCCTTTCCCTTGCCAGCCCCTTCTGACCCTCACAGCCTGCGGGCCCATCTTGCAGGTATCATAAAACAAGTGTGCACATTGTAATCTTCACCCCCATAACAAATGTAGCCACAAAAACACCTGATCTGAAGCACAGACTCCTTTATCAGAGAGAGTGAAGTAGTAGTTGTTGGGGCCCCCTTACAGCTCTGGGCCCCTCTGCAGTCACAGGGGCTGCTCCCCTGTAGTTACACCTCTGGGCCCCGTCAAAGTTTTTTTTTGTATGGCTCATGATTTGGATTCATGCTGCTTGTTGCTAGTGCAGCATTCTTTCTCTGAGACGGAATACATTGTTTGAAGGGTTTCTTTGGACACCTCTGCTGTTTCACATTGAAATCTTAACCCACTTTCTAGGTATATACAGGATCTTCTCAAAAAATTAGCATATTGTGATAAAGTTCATTATTTTCTGTAATGTACTGATAAACATTAGACTTTCATATATTTTAGATTCAAATACGCACAACTGAAGTAGTTCAAGCCTTTTATTGTTTTAATATTGATGATTTTGGCATACAGCTCATGAAAACCCAAAATTCCTATCTCAAAAAATTAGCATATTTCATCCGACCAATAAAAGAAAAGTGTTTTTAAAACAAAAAAAGTCAACCTTCAAATAATTGTGTTCAGTTATGCACTCAATACTTGGTTGGGAATCCTTTTGCAGAAATGACTGCTTCAATGCGGCGTGGCATGGAGGCAATCAGCCTGTGGCACTGCTCAGGTGTTATGGAGGCCCAGGATGCTTCGATAGCGGCCTTAAGCTCATCCAGAGTGTTGGGTCTTGCGTCTCTCAACTTTCTCTTCACAATATCCCACAGATTCTCTATAGGGTTTAGGTCAGGAGAGCTGGCAGGTCAATTGAGCACAGTAATACCATGGTCAGTAAACCATTTACCAGTGGTTTTGGCACTGTGAGCAGGTGCCAGGATGTGCTGAAAAATGAAATCTTCATCTCCATAAAGCTTTTCAGCAGATGGAAGCATGAAGTGCTCCAAAATCTCCTGATAGCTAGCTGCATTGACCCTGCCCTTGATAAAACACAGTGGACCAACACCAGCAGCTGACATGGCACCCCAGACCATCACTGACTGTGGGTACTTGACACTGGACTTCAGGCATTTTGGCATTTCCCTCTCCCCAGTCCCCAGTCTTCCTCCAGACTCTGGCACCTTGATTTCCGAATGACATGTAAAAGTTGCTTTCATCTGAAAAAAAGTACTTTGGACCACTGAGCAACAGTCCAGTGCTGCTTCTCTGTAGCCCAGGTCAGGCGCTTCTGCCGCTGTTTCTGGTTCAAAAGTGAGTTCATGCTTCCATCTGCTGAAAAGCTTTATGGAGATGAAGATTTCATTTTTCAGCACGACCTGGCACCTGCTCACAGTGCCAAAACCACTGGTAAATGGTTTACTGACCATGGTATTACTGTGCTCAATTGGCCTTCCAACTCTCCTGACCTGAACCCTATAGAGAATCTGTGGGATATTGTGAAGAGAAGGTTGAGAGACGCAAGACCCAACACTCTGGATGAGCTTAAGGCCGCTATCGAAGCATCCTGGGCCTCCATAACACCTGAGCAGTGCCACAGGCTGATTGCCTACATGCCACACCGCATTGAAGCAGTCATTTCTGCAAAAGGATTCCCGACCAATGTTTATCAGTACATTACAGAAAATAATGAACTTTATCACAATATGCAAACTTTTTGAGAAGATCCTGTATATAAAATTGTGTGTGTGTGTGTGTGTGTGCGTGCGTGCGTGCGTGTGTGTGTGTGTGTGTGTGTGTGCGTGCGTGCGTGCGTGCGTGTGTGTGTGTGTGTGTGTGTGTGTGTGCCGCGATCACTCGAAAACGGTCTGACCGATTTGAACGAAACTTGGTACACAGTTTCCTTACTACCTGAGATGATATGTTCTGGGGGTCTCGCGGCCCCCTTGCACACTTGGGCGGAGCTACAAACAGCAAATCAGATTTCACCCATTCAAGTCAATGGAAAAAATGGAAAAGGCTGCCATTCTCACAGTAATCAAGCCACAGTCCCCACACTTGGCACAGGTGGTCACTTGGTGACCGAGGTTACAAATCCTGGAAAAGTGGGCGGAGCAAAAAACAGCCAATCAAATTTCAGCCGTTCATTTTAAATGGGAAAATGTAATCTGCAACCGTTCTTAGACTGTTAATCGCAGGGGTCTCAAACTTGACACAGTTGGTCACTGGGTGAATGCAATTAAGATTCAAGCAAGTGGGTGGAGCCTACAACAGCCAATCAAAATTCACCTATTGATTTTCAAGAGGAATATTTAAACTGCTGCCATTCTTACACTGTTAATGGCAGAGGCTTCAAACTTGCTACAGTCGTCTTTGGGTGACTGGGGTCCAAATTCACTAAAGGGGCGGGGCCACATACAACCAATCAGATTTCCTTGGGGGATAAACTGCTTCCAGTCACACAATATTGATGCCAGGAACCTGAAAGCTCACAAACTTGGTCATTGAGTGACTGTGTGTCAAGGTTACAAAAAGTGGGCAGAGCCAAAAACAGCTTTTACTGGGAAAATATAAACTGCAGCCATTCTTACATCGTTAATGGCAGGGTTCTCAAACTTTGCACAGTTGGTCATTGGGTAACTGAGATTAAGATTTTGGAAGGTGGGTGGAACCTACAACAGCCAATAAAAATTCACCTTTTGATTCTCAAAGGGAATGTTTAAGCTGCTACCATTCTCTTATACTGTTAAAAGCAGATGCCTCAAACCTGGTACAGTTGGTCACTGGGTGACTAGGGCCCAAACTCAGAAAGGGGGCGGAGCCACAAAAAGCCAATAAGAGTTGTTTATTTTTAAATGGCAATATACAAAGTATTGATTCCAAGGACCCCAAAGCTGATAAACTTGATAATTGAGTGACTGTATGTCAAGGTTAGAAAAAGTGGGCGGTGCCAACAACTAATTTTTTAACATGGCAGGGTTCCCAAACTTTACACAATTGGCCACTGGATGACTGGGATGAATATTCAGAAATGTGGGTGAAGCCTACAACAGCCAATCAAAATTTACCTATTGATTTTTAAGGGGAATATTCACATTGCTACCATTCTTACACTGTTAAAGGCAGAGGCCTCAAACCTGATACAGTCAGTCATTGGGTGACTGGGGTCCACATTCACTAAAGGGTGGAGCCACAAATAGCCAATCAGATTTGTTAGATTGATTTCAGCCATTCTGTTATTGGCAGGGTTCTCAAACGTGACACATTTGGCCACTGGGTGACTGGGACTAATATTCAGAAAAGTGGGTGGAGCCTACAGCAGCCAATCAAAATTCACCTTTTGATTTACAAGGGGAATATTGAAACTGCAGCCATTCTTACACTGTTAATGGCAGAGGCCTCAAACCTGCTACAGTCGGTCGTTAAGTGTCTGGGGTTCCAATTCAGTAAAGGGGCGGAGCCAAAAAAAGCCAGATTTCTTTGCTGGATAAACTGCTTCCATTACGACAATTTTGATGCCAGGAACCCAAAAGCTCACAAACTTGGTCATTGTGTAGTGACTGTGTGTCCAGGTTACAAAAAGTGGGTGGAGTTAAAACAGATTTTTCTGGGAAATTGTAAACTGCAGCCCTTCTTCACTGTTAATGGAAGGGTTCTCAAACTTAGCATAGCTGGTTACTGGGTGACTGGGATTAATGTTCAGAAACGTGGGTGGAACCTAAAAATGCCAATCAAAAATCACATGTCGCTTTTCAAGGAGAATATTACAATTGCTGCCATTCTTGCACTGTTAATGGCACAAGCCTCACACCTGGTACAGTTGGTCATTGGGTCACTGGGGTTCAAATTCAGAAAAGGGGACAGAGCCACAAACAGTGAATCAGATTTGTTTCATTTCATGGGAAAATACAAATTATTGATGCCAAGGACCCCAAAGTTCACAAACTTGGTCATGAAGTAGTGACTTTGTGTCCAGGTTACAAAAAGTGGTCGGAGCCAAAAACAAATTTCACTGGGGAAGTGTAAACTGCAGCCCTTACACTGTTAACGGCAGGGTTGTCAAACTTTGCCCAGATGGTCACTGAGTGACTGAGATTAATATTCAGGAAAGTGGGTGGAGCCTATATTAGCCAATCAAAATTCACCTGTTGATTTTCAAGTGGAATATTTAAATTGCTGCCATTTTTCCACTGTTAATAGCAGATGCCTCAAACCTGCTACAGTTGGTCATTGGGTGACTGCGGTTCAAATTTGGAGAGGGGGTGAAGCCACAAACAGCCAATCTGATTTGTTTAATTTTTATGGGAATATACAAATTATTGATGCCAAACTTGGTCATTGAGTGTTTGTGCGTTAGGGTTAGAAAGTGGGCGGAGCTAATACCAGCCAAATACATACACGGGCAATGCCGGGTCATCAATGCGTGGAGACAAATACAAATTTCACTGGGAAAATGTAAACTGCAGCCATTCTTACACTGTTAATGGCAGGGTTTTTAAACTTTGCACAGTTGGTCACTGGGTGGCTGGGATTAATATTCAGAAAAGTGGGTGGAGCCTACAAAAGTGAATCAAACTTCACCTATTGCTTTTCAAGGGGAATATTTAATTGCTGCCATTCTTGCACTGTTAATGGCACAGGCCTCAAACCTAATACAGTTGGTTATTGGGTGACTGGGGTTCAAATTCAAAAAAGGGTGTGGAGCCACAAACAGCCAATCAGATTTTTTCATTTCAATGCAAATTATTGATACCAAAGACCGCAAAGCTCACAAACTTGGTCAGTGAGTAATTGTGTGTTAGGGTTAGAAAAAATATGCAGAGCCAACACCAGCCAAATACATACGCGGGCAACGCCGGGCAATCAGCTAGTGCTGTATAAATGCAGGCCTTTTTCTAACCAGGCTGTAGCTTAATGTCACACACAGTTGCGGTTGCAAATTAAGTGGTGTTTCTCTGCTTTTTTTTAAATGGGACCCTGCATCTGGCATACCTGCTCCTGGTCAAATAGTTCAGATTTGGAAGATATCTGTAGCATTAAGCAGTGGTCTAAATTTTAATTAAAGTGTAAAGCCCCTTTAAGCCTCTTGGATAAAGAATTGTATTGTAAGGGCATTTCTAGGCCACATAATAAATTATATAAAAAACAATATTCATATTTTAGTATTCTTTAGAATATTTTTTCTTTATTTAACATATATATATCACGATCAGCCTTTTTAAAACTGCTGCAGGCTTTTGAATTTTGGCACCATGAATATTTATGTCCATGCCGAGTGTTAATGAAGAAAAGTCTAATTATTACCTCCAGACTCTGTGACAAAAGATATACTTCTGAGAAACACAGGAACAAAGTTTGGAGGGGAGAGAGATGTATTTTTATGCCAAATAAAATAGTAATTTTTCTTTCCCATTGTGGAATGATTTGATCATGTAGTATAATTAGCAGTCTTAAAGTTTCAAATGAAACCTTTGCTTCACTACTCACTTTGAAAATCATGAATTATGTAATCATTTTCATGTAATAGCAGAGGAATTGCCATTATTAAATTGCCCTACTTCAAATCACTTGCACACTTCTCTCCATTGTGTGCACCTCAAAAAAGTAGAGCATAAACGCTCAGAGGATTTTAAAGAAACACTGACTGCTAACATAAACTTTTAATAGTTCTATTGTATTTTAACACAAATTGTACTGAAAAAAAGAGTCGAAACAAGAAAGAACGTATTATTCAAATACTCTGCCTTCTCCTGCCTGTTCAGTAAGCCAGCACTAATTCAGTAGGAGACCTTTGGCAAGTCTCCCTTACACTGCTACTGCCAATAGAGCGCGCCCTAGTGGCTGCTGCTCTGCTCTGGCGCTTTGAGTCCGCAAGGAGAAAAGCGCAATATAAATGTTATTTGTCTTGTCTTTTGTCTGTCCTAGATGACATCTAAAACTCTAATTAAAGGCTCGAAATAATAACCATAAGTTCTGTAGATTTTGTAAAAAAAAGCTAAAAAAAAATCACATTCTATCGACAATCAAAAATGGCAGTAGACTACAGCAGTGTTCACACTTATCCATGCAAATTCTGCATGCAATTTTCCATATTTTTTCACAGGTATGATTGTTTCACAGGTAAGGTCTTGTGACCTTTTGGCTTTGTCATTTAATTTTCTTTCCTCTGTGATTTTGTACTTTTATGTGTGTTTTGTATCAGATTTTTTGGGGGATTGCAATTTCCCCTATCATACCAATAAAGTTAATTTACATCAGAATGTAACTAATCAACTTCACAATTAGAAAATAAAAGAAATCTGATTTGCATATAATGAATGCAATATTTCAGTGTTTCCATTGACTTACTTAACATAAATCACACGCAGGAAAAAGCATCACTGCCATGGGATTTAAAACCTCAGAAAAATATCAAAACACATGAAAAATAAGAAAAATTTCGGTCAAATGTGATACTATTGAAATATTAACCACTTGCCGACCGCACGCTTATACCGTGCGTCGGCAAAGTGGCAGCTGCAGGACCAGCGACGCAGTATTGTGTCGCCAGCTGCAGGCTGATTAATCAGGAAGCAGCCGCTCGCGCGAGCGGCTGCTTCCTGTCAATTCACGGCGGGGGGCTCCGTGAATAGCCTGCGGGCCGCCGATGGCGGCTCGCAGGCTAAATGTAAACACAAGCGGAAATAATCCACTTTGTTTACATTGTACGGCGCTGCTGCGCAGCAGCGCCGTAAGGCAGATTGGCGATCCCCGGCCAATCAGCGGCCGGGGATCGCCGCCATGTGACAGGAGACAGCCTGTCACTGGCTGCACATGACGGATAGCGTCCTGTGCAGCCCGGATCTCCAGGGGGGGCCAGGTAGGAGAGGGAGGGGGAGGATTTCGCCGCGGAGGGGGGCTTTGAGGTGCCCCCCCGCAACACCAGGCAGGCAGGAGCGATCAGACCCCCCCAGCACATCATCCCCCTAGTGGGGAAAAAAGGGGGGTGATCTGGTCGCTCTGCCTGCACGCTGATCTGTGCTGGGGGCTGCAGAGCCCACCCAGCACAGATCAGCTAAAACAGCGCTGGTCCTTAAGGGGGGGTAAAGGGTGGGTCCTCAAGTGGTTAAAGTTAACAGGGACCAACCCCCCACCCCAAGCATGGATTTCCATTCAGAAGTGATATGCAGTGATCTGCAGCTTCTGATCATTAGGCCTCTTTTCCACTATGAAATGTGATCGCGTTTCAATTTCCACCATGCGATTACGATTGCGATTGAGCTACTATACCCAGTATAGTAGAGCTCAATCGCATCCAAAATGCGGCAGGACGATGATTGCGCTTGGACAAAAATTGCATCGCAATTGGATCACACTAATGGAAATTGCTGCTGCAGTTTCCATTTGTTTAATGTACCTTGTGATTTGCGATCAGAATCAAATCGCAAATCACAGGGTAGTGGAAAAAGTCCCTTAGTGTTCATGCTCTTAACTTCTATGCCAACTTCCTGCATCCAGGGATGGTAGTAGTCAGCCAAATTCGCTACGCTGGAACTAGTGCCTGCCTAACTACAGAGGCGGAAGAGTCTCAATCTTCTAACTGTAATATTAAATACTTAACGCAGGAAGAAGTGAAGGCAAGACTAAATAAATTAAAAATAGACAAGGCACCTGGCCCGGATGGCATGCATCCTCGGGTCCTAAGGGAATTAAGTTCAGTTATAGATAAACCCCTTTATCTTATCTTTTGTGACTCTCTTGCAACTGGCAGAGTCCCAGTGGATTGGCGTACAGCCCACGTTTTCCCATTATTTAAGAAGGGCAAAAAATCTGATCCAGGAAATTATAGACCTGTAAGTTTAACATCAGTTGTATGCAAACTATTTGAGGGGTTACTAAGAGATACTATACATGACTTCATAGTAGAAAATAATCTTATTTCTCAGCATCAACATGGGTTTACTAAAGACAGGTCCTGTTTGACTAACATGCTCAGCTTTTATGAGGTAGTGAATGCTAATATGGATATTGGGAATGCTGTAGATGTGATATACTTGGACTTTGCAAAGGCCTTCGACACTGTTCCCCACAAAAGTCTGGTGCAAAAGTTGAGGATGCAAGGACTGGGGAAGAGTCTGTGTTCATGGATAGGGAACTGGCTAATGGACAGAAAACAAAGAGTTGTGGTCAATGGATCATACTCAAAATGGGAGACTGTTAGCAGTGGGGTCCCACAGGGGTCTGTTCTGGGTCCAGTGCTCTTCAATTTATTTATTAATGACCTAGTAGATGCAGTAGTGAGCAATGTTGCTATTTTTGCAGATGATACAAAATTGTGCAGAATCATTAACTCTCAGGAAGATAGTGTCATATTGCAACAGGATCTGGATAGGATGGCTATATGGGCACATACATGGCAGATGAAATTCAATGTTGACAAATGTAAGGTCATGCATTTTGGACGTACGAATGGTCTAGCACCATACAAAATAAATGGGATACAGTTGGGGACATCAAACTTGGAGAAGGACTTAGGAGTACTCATTGACAACAAGTTAAATAATCGTACTCAATGCCAAGCAGCTGCAGCTAAAGCTAACAAAATTTTGGGATGCATTAAAAGGGAAATAAAAACTCGAGATGCTAGCATAATATTGCCCCTGTTTAACTCTCTAGTAAGGCCACATCTGGAATATGGAATTCAGTTCTGGGCACCACATTACAAAAAAGATATTGCAGTTTTAGAGCAGGTGCAGAGACGAGCAACAAAATTGATGCGTGGGATGGAAGGTCTCACTTATCAAGAAAGGTTAGATAAACTGGGTTTATTTAGTCTAGAGAAAAGACGCCTTAGAGGGGATCTAATTAACATGTATAAATACATCAGAGGGCAATATAATACCTTGGCGGATGAGCTTTTTGTCCCTAGGCCTTCTCAAAGGACTAGAGGACATGATCTGCGCATGGAGGAAAAACGTTTTAGCCATTTATTTAGGAAAGGGTTCTTTACAGTAAGAGTGATTAAGATGTGGAATGCATTGCCACAGGAAGTCGTTATGGCAAACTCTATACCTGCATTTAAAGGGGGCTTAGATGCTTTCCTTGCGTTGAAAGACATCCATGGCTACAATTACTAGGTAATGCCTAATGATGTTGATCCAGGGATTTTCTCTGATTGCCATCTGGAGTCGGGAAGGAATTTTTCCCTTTAGGGGCTAATTGGACCATGCCTTGTAAGGGTTTTTTCGCCTTCCTCTGGATCAACAGGGATATGTGAGGGAGCAGGCTGGTGTTGTACTTTGTACTGGTTGAACTCGATGGACGTATGTCTTTTTTCAACCAAAATAACTATGTAACTATGTAACTATGTACGCGTAGTTTTATGCAATTACGCTTCACCAAACTACGGCTTAGAAATCAAATATTCGCTTTGTATGCATCTCATAGACTGCGCATTAAAATACGCAATTACGCAAAGCATGAAGCGTATGGTATACAGACGCGTGTGCCATTATGTGAAAAAATGTACGCATCAATTCCTCGGCAAATGCTTGTACCAGGAACTCTTCTATGCATACATTCCTCTTTCCAATGTGTAATTTTGTAAGCATACAATCGTAAGCAGGAAAAATAGATGCGAATAAGGCATTCGTAGTTTACTTCGCAATACACATGTGAACTACGCATAGGGGGCGTAATCTACATGTAACGGTACTTCGCTACACGTAAAATCATAAGCATAGTTTTGAAACGTCGCTTACGAACTACGATGCATAGATGCGAACTACGATGCATAAATTCGCACTGGCGTAGTTTCTGCTCATCCCTGCCTGCATTATGTCTACAACTGATTTATGATGTCATGAGGGATTAGGAGAATTGGTGGTAGGATGGTGGCAAGAAGCTGGGAACAGAGACATCAGTGATCAGAAACTGCAGACTTCATTGGAACAGGTGAAAGGTCAATTACCTACCCACCCTCTTTCCCTGAAAATAAGACCTACCCTGAAAATAAGCCATAGCGTGAATTTTGAGCATGCTTGAAATATAAGCCCTGCCCTGAAAATAAGCCCAAGCAGAAGTTAAAGAGAAGGAAGAGGCAGCCAGCAAGCTGGGACACAGCGGTGCAGTGCCGATCAGGCACTGGTTCTGTCATCCCAGGACACAGCAAGATTCTCAGCTCTGTGCAGGGATGACAGGACAGGTACCAGATCAGTACAGTAGCAGAGGAAGAGGCAACACAGTGGGGTAGGCAGGAGGACACACAGCACAGGAAAAGCACAGTGCAAAGGAACAGCAAATGATCTGCTGAGAGACACTTCCTGATAGAAATATAAGACATCCCCTGAAAATAAGCCCTAGCACATATTTTAGAGCGAAAAATAATGTAAGACATTGTCTTATTTTCAGGGAAACATAGAAAGATTGCTTTTACTGCAGATTTTTGCAAAGAGAGAGGCGAGATAATATTGGGGGAATTAACAAACGAGGGCCACTAGAAGAGGCACCATAAAATAGGAAACTATATAAGGACTGAGACACACCAGAAAAGCTCACCAAACGCTTGAGGTTTCAAAAGCTCTTCCCAATGTAATGCTATGGTTTTTTTTTTTTACAAAACCTCATCGCTCCAGTGTGCACAGACACATAGGATAACATTAGAAGCAGATTTAAAAACTCAAAACGCTCAGAAAAACTCCTCTGGTGTGCACCATAGACTATACAAGGGGCACAGAATGTAAGGGGCATTATAGAAGGGTAAATGTTAATGTGGCACTGTAAATGGGGTTTAATACATATGCCATGTGTTGGGGAATGTGATTAATACAGAGTGTGACTATAAGAAAAAAGTTATACATGATAGCACTATATAAGAGGGAACTGAACCGGTTAGCAACCTTCATAACCTCTTCTTCCCTATTTTGCCACTGACTTTTTGATACTGTACAAATGGAAAGAAAAATCACAAATAAAAAATTTACTTATATTTCAAACTCAAATATTGTCAACTTGAATTGTTCCAGGAACCTATTACAAAACGAACCTGAGGTGAAAACAAAATAACGACATAAACAATTTTATCTAAAGTTCTAATCCTAAATATAGGATTTTCCTTTAAACCTATGGAGTTATGAAGTGTTTAAAAGCAACAACAACACAAATTATAAACAAATAAAATCTTAATTTCAAGTTTTTTTTATGTTTTACAGCTGTCCTAAGTTCTTCAATCAAGGTAACAAGAGGATATTGGCAAGGGATAATTTCCGAGGACGTTAATAAAATGAAAGCATTGTTAATCAAGAATTAAAGGACTTGATTTGTAGTTATGTTTTTATTTTCATTGAACACTTTCTGGAAATGGGTAATGGGTACTGTGTACCCCTATACTCATTTCACCTGGTGAGGGGGTGGGCATCTGGGAGTCCCTTTAACCACTTCACCACTGAGGGGTTTTCCCCTGTATAGACCAGAGCAAATGTCACCTTTCAGTGCTCCTTCTACTCATTCGCCAATAACTTTATCACTATTCATCACAGTGAAATGATCTATATGTTGTTGTTTTTTTGCCACCAATTAGGTTTTCTTTGGGAGGAACATTTTGCTAAGAATTATTTAACTCTAAATTCATTTTAATAGGAATAATAAGAAAAAAAAGGAAAAAAATGATTATTTCTCAATTTTCGGCCATTATAGTTTTAAATACATGCTACCATAATTAAAACCCACAAATTGTATTTGCCTATTTGTCCCGGTTATTACACAATTTAAATGATGTCCCTATCACAATGTATGGTGCCAATATACTATTTGGAAATAAAGGTGCATTTTTTCGGTTTTGCGTCCTTCACTATTTACAAGCCCTGAAGCCCATATTTCCAAAAATAACAGTAATATACCCTCTCGACATATATATTAAAAAAAATCAGTCCCTTAGGTAACTAATTATTTAATTTTTTAATAGTCTTTTTAAAAAAAATTGTACTGAAGAACTATTACTTTTGGTTTTTATTGGAGAGTTGGGGGGTTAGGATTTAATCTTAAATTAGGTGTAGGTCTCTTTATTGAAACAATTGTATGTAGGTTACATTGTTACATAGTTCTTTGAGTTGAAAAAAAGACATACATGCATCTAGTTCAAACAGAAAATAAAGTACAACACCAGCCTGCACCCTCACCTATCCCTCTTGATCCAGAGGAAGGCAAAAAACCCTTACAAGGCATGGTCCAAGTAGCCCCAAGAGGGAAGAAATTCCTTCCCAACTCCAGATAGCAAGCAGATAAAATCCCTGGATCAACACCATCGTGTATTACCTTGTAATTATAGCCATGAATGTCTAACGTAAGGAAATATCTAAGCCCCCTTTAAATGCAGAAATAGAATTTGCCATAACTATTTCCTGGGGTAATGCATTCCACATTTGAATCACTCTTACAGTAAATAAATGTCTAGCATGTTTTTCCTCCATTCGGCCACAAGATGTCCCTCACACATTTTTCCTGCCACATACTAATAGTACGCAAACAAGAAGTAATATGTGCCTATGTAATTCAGGTTGTTAGAATGAACGCAGACATATCATTGATGTTATCGATCATTGACACGGGGACTTAGATCAACGATTGGTAATTGCATTCCCATTCATTGATCTCCCCTCTAATGATCTGCGGTGAGAACTCACGCAGGAGCAAGCATGAGTGAGCGGCAGTGGGAGTCGTATATCTATGCTCCTGGGATGGGAACAGTCTTCCCGTGGGGCGTAGATATACTGCCGTGGATGTGGCTAGTGGTTAGATTCCACCATGACCCCCCAGCGTCAACACCCTGCACCTCCTCCTGGGCACCGGAGGCGGAGAAGAGCTCCTTGTCTATGGATTGTACAAGGGCTCTGGGGGAGAGGGAAGGCTTGGCTGCCCCTCTTTATCAGAGACCCCCCATACATGGACCATGTGGGCTGGTATAGCTCAGGGTTGGGTTGGGAGACCCATGCTATCCCCGCCTGCATGGAGAACAAGGGGTTAAGAGGCTTGGGAGAGGGGATGCCACATCCTTTTTTTTTTCAAATTTCCCATAAAGTGGTTAGGGTCGGGATCATTATACAGCCATATTACTGCTGTATTGTGATCCCTGGCCAAACGGCCATTGAAATTTCATTATAAATAAATCTGACTCGAAATTTTGAGTACTCACAAGTCCAATTTTGTGTACACCTGTAATCTACATTCGGAATTCCATCTGATTACAAACATCCAATTATGAGTTTGTAACTGCCAATTAGGAACTTGGTAACTATGGACTTTTCATTACCGAGTCCTTACAAGCAGCTACTTGGAAACCTATTCCAGCTCTTACCTATTACCTATTTGAAGTTCTCTATGAACTGTTCTTGAGATAATATAAAGGCCATACAAAGTTCAAGACTGTAAGTTCAGTCTCGCAGCGAATCAGCCCAAATCTCACTTAATTCTCATGAGATTCTCATGAGCTTGGCCAATTTTGCCATGAAGCCATTTTAGGCAAGAAAAATAACTATCTCTAAAAATGATAGTAAATAGAAGTAAAACAATTGTAAAATTGTAAGCACAATGATTTAAGTGATCAGAAGATAAAAGATCTGATTTGACTTCAGTTTATGGTTATTTTATTGCTTTTATTTGTGATCACTTTTGTCTAATGTCATGTGATTATAAAACTGAATAATGAGGTTCTCATGGACAGATTGGAAGTTTCAACAAAATGGTACAATCACTTGGAGGAGTGGCAGACATAGCATGGCTTATGCCAGGTAACTTTGTAATTGTGTTTTTTTTTTCATTTGTTTTGGTCACAGAACAAGCAGTTTCGGTATGGCTGGAAGGGGCAGCTGCTTTCTTTGCAAGATTTGGCCTAAACCGGGAAGATTCACAGAGCTCTGGTATCATTTTCACATGATTTGCAACATCTGGCGACCAACATTATGGGGCCAAAGGATGGGTAGAGTATAAGGTTATATGGATTCCTTAATAAAATTTCTGAGCTCCTGATGGCATAGGAGGATAGGGATTCTGAGTCATTTCCTCTTCCTCTGGTTTAAGTTGAAAATAAGTCTGAAAGCCATACCCAGTTAGGCCATTTCTCACTGATGCTGTTTACATTATTTTTGGACTTGGATAAAAATAAAGAAAAACATAAATTAAACAAAATAAATAAAGAAAAAGTGTGATAACAATGCATCACATACCAAAACTAAACCATGCTTTTTCCAACATTTTCCCTTTGGTAACAATGTTGTTTATGTTGAAAAATCTATTTCAAAAATATGCTTTGTGACTATTGCCAAAATTAGGATGGCTCTTTCCAGGGGCATAACTTCAGTGGCTCTGGCCTTCAGCAGAAATATTGTGGTGGGCCCAACTGTTCTCCCAGTGTTTGGATACTACATACCACATAGCAAGTTTTAAGCTAAAGTGAAAGTCATTCACAAAGGGGAGATGTGGATGCAGAGCAGTGCGAAGAATAGATGAGTCTTGCAGCCACGTTCATCACTGATTGAAGGGGGGCAGTGCGTTTCAGGGGGAGGCCAGAAAGGAGGGAGTTACAGTAATCAAGGCGAGAGATGATGAGGGCATGGATGAGCAGTTTGGTCGTGTCCGGGGTTAAGAAGGAGCGGATCTTGGAGATGTTACGGAGGTGGAAATTGCAGGCTCTGGTGATGTTTTGGATGTGTGGGATGAAGGAGAGGTCAGAGTCCAAGGTGACACCCAGACAGCGGGCCTGGGAGGTAGGGAGAATGGTTGTGTTGTCGATTGTGAGGTGGAAATCTTGGAGGGGTGCAGCAGCATGGGGTGGAAAGATCAGGAGCTCAGTTTTGTCTAGGTTAAGCTTTAGGAACCTAGCTGACATCCAGGAGGAAATTGCTGAGAGACACGAGGAGACCTTGTTTATGGTGGTGGGTGAGAGATCGGGGGTATGGAGGTAAATCTGGGTGTCATCTGCATAAAGGTGGTAATTGAAGCCCAGGGAGGAGATAAGCTTGCCAATTGAGGAAGTGTATATGGAGAAAAGAAGGGGGCCTAGAACAGAGCCCTGGGGGACCTCAACTGAGAGGGGGGCAGGGGTTGAGGAGGAGCCATTGAAGGAAGTGGTGAAGGAGCGATTGGATAGGTAGGAGGAGATCCAGGCCAAGGCAAGGCCATGGATGCCCATGGACTGTAGTGATTGGAGGAGGAGGGAGTGGTCAACAGTGTCAAATGCTGCAGAGAGGTCAAGGAGGAGCAGGATGGAATAACTTCCTTTGGCCCTGGCAAGGGTAAGGTCGTTGACCACCTTGGCGAGGGCTGTTTCAGTTGAGTGTGCAGGTCGGAATCCATCAGAAGCATGTTGTTTGGCTGGGTCTACAAAGCATGCTTAAAATGTACCACTGATTAGGAAAATAATACTAGATACTCTAATGAAGTTGAATAATAATGCACTGGCATACTGTGTGTGTAATAAGGCTCAGTGCTAGAAATAAAGTAAAGGCTTAGGCCTTTTTCTTCAAGGGGCAAAGCTACACACCAGAACACAGCTGAAACTTTTTTTAGCTTTATTATAAATAATTATTACTCTACTTCATTAGAGTATCTATTGGATTTTTTTTTTACCAGGGGTATATTTTAAGAGAATCTGTGACTTATACAATAAAACCAAAAATGACACTTACCCCTGGAGTGGCAATCCTTTGAATCCTAATTAGGATTTCCCTGTCCTCCGCAACCAGCCTGATTTAGTGTTGCCACCCCGAACAAACAGCAACAATAATATTTAAATTGGCTTTCTGCTCGGGCTCCAGCGGTAATAGCCAAGCCACATCAGGTCCGTTCTACTGAGCAGGAAGCTTGGGCCTACGCAGTACAGTAGACCCGATCGGGCTCATCTGTTTCCACCAGAGCTCGAGCTGAAAGCTTCAAGTGCACCTGTGTGCAGCAGCAACAAGTACAGACAAGTGGACTTTTGGAGGGCTCACCGGTGGATCACCTCTACTTTAGGTTGCAGAGACCCCCCTGGAGGTAAGTACCCACTAGGGGCACTTTATTCCCTTCAGGTTCACTTGAAATATCCCTAATGTGACAATGCATTTATCTGAGTAGTAGTCAATTTTGCTTTTGCTTTAGAGGGTCAACGCAGTGACAGGTCTTCCTTAAAAATGTTTTACTACAGGTTTAGGGATCACAGTCATAGCTAAGTAATAGCAATGTCAGGGGTTACTCTTGTGGCCCTTTGTATCTTACCAGTTGATCACCACTAGTTTATATTGTTAACAGAATAAAAATCTAACTATTTCAGGGGCTACTCTTCTAGCCCTTTGTTTCTTACCAGTTACCACCACTAGTTTAGCTTGTTAACAGAACAAAAACCTAACATAATATCAGGGGCTACTCTTGGGGCCCTGTGTATCTTACCAGTTGACCACCACTAGTTTAACTTGTTAAAAGAATTAAAACATAACATCTGAAAGATAAACTTTTTCTTAAAACAAAAGATTCTAATTTAGAATATTCTGCTGCAGTGTGCTGGCTTTCATTGTATTACTCCAGTAATCCTTCCAATCTGTCTGCATTCGAAGGAATGGATTACCCTGAGGTCACAAAATAATGCAGGGAGACAAGAATGACATTGTTTGATAATAGGAAAACCCAAATGTGCTCTCATGCATTGAGAATGATAAAGAGAAAAGGACATTATATTGTTGGTTTTCATCTTATTAAGTAGGAATTATTGAGTAAGTACTTAAAAATGACTGAACATTTTGACAGTATTTTTTTTGTTAGAATTATTTTTAGCTGCTCAATAATAACTCTTGCTGCTAGAAGTTTGAATGTGAAATTAAAGGACATTTTAATGTAGATTGAAATATCTATACATTATTTATCTAGTCCCAGTGAAATTACCTGGGTAGACCTTATTTTTTTTATATAAAATGGAACATTGAACATTGATTCATTACAGCATGCATAATATGTGCACAAATATTTTTTTGTTCATCAAATATAGCTTATTCATTCAGTCAAGTCACTTAGAGAATGGATTTATGTGGCTGCACAGTTCAAACATTAGCAATTTTACAGTTTTGTAATGTATAACATGTTTATTGCTATCTTCTCCTACTTGTAATGCCATCACATGCGTATTTTTTTTTCATTTTTCACGTTTTTATTTGGGACTGATCATTTCCAAAATGTTACTACTGGACAGTAATGAGATGATATAGAGACATCAAGAATTAATAAAAACCAATCAACAAAATTGGAAGATTGGATGATTTTCTATTCTTCTCTTCTTATCTTTTACACACATGTTTAAAAAGGAGCTGTACCCAAGGATTGAACTTCATCCCAATCAGTAGCTGAGATCGCCTTTCTCACAAGAAATCTTTACATTTTCTCAAACAGATCATCAGGAAGCTCTGTATGGCTGATATTGTGGCAAGACTCCTACCACAGTGTGATGTCATCACCTAGGTAATTTCAATTGCCGAGTGCTGAAAAAGATGGAAAAATGATCTCCTAGGAGAAAACTTGAATTTGAGAAAAAATGAATTGGAAAAGTGAATGGGCCCTCCGGCCCATATGCAATTAACTTTTTCTCCTGAGTTATCTCCTAGTAGATCATTTTCATATCCAATAAAAAAAAATTGTAAGCATTTTACAATTGAAAAAGTACCGTATATACTCATGTATAAGCCACATTTTTGGGACCAAAAAAGTTGTCCAAAAGTGAGGGGTCGGCTTATACACGGGGCACCATGCCAATGTCCCCTATCAGTATCGCCCTCTACACAATATTAATCACCTTTGCATTTCCTCCCCTGGCTTATACACGAGTCAATCACTTTTCCCAAGTTTTTTAGGCAAAAGTTGGGGGTCGGCTTATACATGGGTCAGCTTATACACGAGTATATACGGTACCTGAAAGTAGGTGAAAAAGTACTATCAAAGTTATTTTGAGTTTTTTCTTGCTTGCTGGTAGTTTAAAAGTAATTTTATGACAAGGTGTGAAAATATCACCTATAAGAAAAGTCAGGAGAAAAGGTGAATTGCATATGGGCCTCTGTGTCTTGCCTTCTTTGGCCCATTCACACTAGAAGTGCTTTTTCTGAGCATTTTGTGATTTACTAGCAGTTTTTAAAATCGCTCCCATTCACTTTCATTAAAATTGTGGTAAAAATCGTGTCAAATTTTTCGGTGAGTTTTACCGCTATTTTAATGAAAGTAAATGTGAGCGATTTTCAAAAAATGCTAATCAATCGCAAAACGCTCAGAAAAGCGCTTGTAGTGTGAATGGGCCCTCAGATATTAAAGAATAGCTCTGGTTGGAGATGCCTACCTGGAGTTCTCCCCTTTCATGTCATTTAAATTACCTAAATTATAAAGAATAATTTTACCTGTGTACTGCACTATGTGTAACATGACTAATCCCTAACTAGGCCCAATTATTTAGGAACAATGTGTTGTACCACCTCATTTTGAAGCAGTATTTACAGGGACCTCAGCAGGGAAAAAAATGTAATTTATTAATATAATAAAGAGATGGACTAGTCCAAAACCTGACAGACGTATCATATTTTTAATGCCTACTGTAAATAGCAGCGATATAGAAAAAAAGGTCATTTCATTTTACTCAGGAACAATTGTACATTAATATATATGCATACACAAACATTTTAAATCAAACATTTTTGCATGATAGTTGTCTTTCAACAGTATTGGCCAATGCCTTGCTTAGCCCAATGTTAACTCTACATAGTAGGGACCTATTCAGAAAAACAGAAAGTGAAACATGCCAGGAGATCAGGCAAAAGTCTGGGCCCGACCACAGTTGTTATCTACCATTTTTTCCACCAAATGACCATCATTGATTAAAGAGTAACTGTTAGCCCCCAAAGTGAAATTTAAATCTCTACAGCAATGTTTTATTTAGTATTAAAGTGATCCAAAACGCCAATGCAGAACTTAAAAATCAATATAATTTTGTTACTATGTAGCCTTTTGCCCAAGCTAAGGACGCAAAGCCGCATATCAGATACTGATGAGCATGCAGAGCATGCCTATGTCTGCCCGACCCCCCTCTCCCCCCCAGGACCAGGTGCCGATCTATTCGCACCACAAACAGCTGACCGCTCTGACAGGGAGAGAGAGCGGCAGCACTTCCAGCGCAGCCACGGCAGAGCAGCCGCCACCGTGCATCTCTCTCACATGTCTCACATGTGACTTGGCGGCGGCTGCTCTGCGTGGCTGCGCTGGAAGTGCTGCCGCTCTCTCTCCCTGTCAGAGTGATCAGCTGTTTGTGGTGCGAATAGATCGGCACCTGGTCCTGGAGGGAGAGGGGGGTCGGGCAGACATAGGCATGCTCTGCATGCTCATCAGTATCTGATATGCGGCTTTGCGTCCTTAGCTTGGGCAAAAGGCTACATAGTAACAAAATTATATTGATTTTTAAGTTCTGCATTGGCTTTTTGGATCACTTTAATACTAAATAAAACATTGCTGTAGAGATTTAAATTTCACTTTGGGGGCTAACAGTTACTCTTTAAGACAATCGGAAAGCATTTGAGAGTTGGTTAATGAAATGCAAGCCGAATGCAATCTGCTTTCTTAAGTTAGAAGGTAGAACATTTACTAGAGGCTTACTTACTAGAGATGTATTAGTCAAATCTACTAGAGATTGAGCACAGCTACACCATTAAACACCTTCAAAAAGATACTGTGCAAGTTGGTAAAGTAAGAAAAAATATAAAAAAAGTAAATATAGCTAACAAGACAAAATAAAGTTTGCAATAGTTTAAAGGGCCTCAGAGCTCATGAAAATAAAAATATTTATACATACCTGGGGCCTCCTCCAGCCCCATACACTCCGATCGCTCCCATGTCGCCATCCTCAGCCTTCTGCAGCTCCGGTACCGGGTCCCCACAGTTCCGTCAGTCAGCTCCAGTCTACGCAGTAGAAGTGCGCTCTTTGTGTATCTCTTCAGCAGCTGCTGGAGGGATACGTAGAGGGCGCACTTCTCTTACATCGGATTTTCTGCGGGGGACTCAGCGGCAGCAGCACAGTCTATCTGGACGGATATATCCATCCAGATAGACTTATGTGGTTAATCTGCTTTGCAGTCTGCTCACCTGTTGCAATGATCATTAGTCTCAATGAAATTATTCACACTACCCATGGTGCGATGCCATGTGGCGAAAGTTGCTTAATCCATGTTAGGCCCCTGCAACTCTTCAGTGCATTGCTACATGATACGTGCCTGCTGAATGGATTATGCAGCAACACAAATCTATGGTGATGCATGGCAATACAGTAAGTGTGCAAGAGCAATTGGGGTTGTGACGTGGAGTGCAAGCGCAGAGCAACAGTGAACCAGTGACATACTTCCTGTCCAGCAGGGAGTACGTCACTGAGTTGGCAGCAGCGTTACGCATATTAACCTGTCAGCACACTTTGCTGCATTATAGTGAGAAAGGGGACATTGTGCGGTGTGATCATCCTGCCTTAGGCTCTCCTGCTACAGGACGATTGCACCACACCAAGGGCTCGATTCACAAAGCGGTGCTAACCCAGTTAGAGACTTTAGGCGTGATAACCATTGCACCATGCTGGTGAAAAGCCAGTTTAGGCGTGATAAGTTTAGGTGTGATAAGTTTTAGGTGTGATAAGTTTAGGCATGCTAAAATTAGATAAGTGTAGATAGCGTGCAAAGTCCCACACGCAAAGCAGCGCCATTAAATTCTATGCAAAGTGCACCAGACTTTGCTAGCACACTTTTGATCAGCTGTGCACTGCGGTGTTAACGCAGTTGGTGCTTAAATTTATCATGCCTAAACTTATCACACCTAAACTTATCATGCCTAAACTTATCACACCTAAACTTATCACACCTAAACTTATCATGCCTAAACTGAGTTTAGGCGTGATAAAGGGCTTTTCACCAGCGTGCTAACTGTTAGCACCGCTTTGTGAATCAGGCCCCAAGTGTGAAAGTAGCCTAAAGGAGCATTTAAGCCACCAAGCTTTAACTGTATACTGTCTTTAATCACCCTGCAGCCTCCTAACGCAGGATGGCTGCTGCAGAGTGGCTCTCTTGTTCCTCCACCATGCACTGGTGTGTCATCTTGTGATGTGCTATATTAGCAGGGAACGAGTGCACGTTCACAACAGGAGGAATGAGAAGATGGCTGTGAACAGCCTGCAAGCCACAATCGGAGCTTGCAGGCTGTGACTATGTATAAAAAAGGCAAAAATCATTTGTACAGCCCTGGGATCTAGAGCACCGCTGTACAGGGGACTGTCATAGGCATCAGCCTAGGAGAGGTGATGTGATGGTGGATCTTGGGGGGAGGGAGTGAAATAATAAAAAAAATACATTTTATTGAAAAAAAAATGTAATATATGATTTTTTTTAAAAATGATGTTGCAGCAGCAATCATCAGATCCCACCAACACAAAGATCTGTCAGTGGCAAGGAAAGGAGGTATGGTTTATTTGGCTGCTAAGTTATATGACCGTGCAGCAAACCGTTAAAGATTCAGTGGCCTGAAATGTAAAAAATGGCCTGATCACTAGGGGGGTGTAAGCCTGTGGTCCTCAATAGAGGTGTAGCGAACGGTTCGCCGGCGAACGGTTCCAGGCGAACTTCGGGGGTTCGCGTTCGCCTGCATCAGGCGAACTTTTGCGGAAGTTTGATTCACCCCATAATGCACTATGAGGGTCAACTTTGACCCTCTGCATCACAGTCAGCAGGCACATTGTAGCCATTCAGGCTACACTAAGCCCTGGAGCCCCACCCCCCCCTTATATAAGGCAGCCTCCGGCGGCCATTACAGTCACTCGTCTGCCTGCTATTAGACAGACTAGGGAGAGCTGCTGCAGACTTGTTCTTCTAGGGACAGATTAGTTAGGTTCTTGGCTGCTTAGCTTGCTCCTGGCTGATTGTTATTGCTTTTATAGCACCCAGCAACAGCTCTTGTCAGGGCTCATCCTGTACTTTTTTTTTTCTCTGTGTCAAACTGACACTTTTGTTGCATGCACAGCATTGCTAATTGATAGTGTGTGTGCCACTGCCAGCAGCCCAGTACTTTAAGTGACTACCTGTGTGTGTGACAGGGAGCTGCACATTGTACTAGCCAGTACTGCATATACCCCAGTACCTGTTGTGTACACTTAACCCACCTCATCACTGCATATACCTAGCTTTGTGTTGAGTGAACCCAGCTCACTGCATCTAAATACCTGTTGTGTTGAGTGAGAACCCACCTGGCCACCTCACTGCATCTAACTACCGGTTGTGTTGAGCGAGAACCCACCTCACTGCATCTTAAGTACCTTCACTGTTCAGTGAACACAGCTCACTGCATCTAACTACCCAGTACCTGTTGTGTATACTTAATCCACCTCATCACTGCATATACCTAGCGTTGTGTTGAGTGAACTCAGCTCACTGCATCTAAATACCTGTTGTGTTGGGTGTGAACCCACCTGGCCACCTCACTGCATCTAACTACCGGTTGTGTTGAGTGAGAACCCACCTCACTGCATCTTAAGTACCTTCACTGTTCAGTGAACTAAGCTCACTGCATCTAACTACCCAGTACCTGTTGTGTATACTTAACCCACCTCATCACTGCATATACCTAGCGTTGTGTTGAGTGAACCCAGCTCACTGCATCTAAATACCTGTTGTGTTGAGTGAGAACCCACCTGGCCACCTCACTGCATCTAACTACCGGTTGTGTTGAGTGAGAACCCACCTCACTGCATATAGCTAGCATCCCCCCGAGATGGACAAAATGGACAAACCAGGTAGAGGAAGAGGTAGAGGCAGGCCCAGAGGAAGGCCACCAGGCACCGTCAGGTCTGTGCGAGGTGGTGTTTCTCTGATTTCGTGTGGACCTGCCCCAAAATAAAGTGCTCAGAAGAAGGCCCGTGCCATCACTTCCCAAAATCGTGAGGAGGTGATTGAGTTTTTAACACAGAACACCTCATCTTCCGCAGCCACCAGCACTACAACAAGCACCACATCCGCTGCATTTGACACTTCGCAGGAGTTATTTGGTGGTGGTGGTGAAATCACTGATTCCCAGCCACTACTGCCACAACAACAAGAAGACGCAGGTACACCACCTCATACGTCTGAGTTAGGTGGCGATAATATGGACGTAACGTGTGTGGATGGGGATAATGGTGGACCACCTGAAGTTGGTGCACTTGAGGAGGTGTCTGAAGAACGCACAGCTGGCCAGGAGGATTATGATGACGATTATACGGATACCACATATGTTCCCGGTAGAGGAGATGACCAGGGGGACAGTTCAGAGGAGGAGTCAGAGAGGAGTAGGAGGAGACGACTCCATGATAGAAGCAGAGGGAGCTCATCCTCAGAAACAGCTGGGGGCAGTGTCTGGCGCCATGTATCGCCAGCTATGGCCAGCCAGCACACATACCCTTCAACGTCAGCTGCTGATGCCACCGTAGCGCCATCAGCCCAGGGGAGCTCAGCGGTTTGGAAATTTTTTCACGTGTGTGTCTCAGATCGGAGCAAAGCCATCTGTTGTCTCTGCCAGCAAAAATTGAGCCGTGGAAAGGCCAACTGTCACGTAGGGACAAGTGCCTTACGAAGGCACCTGGAGAGAAGGCACAAACAGCTATGGCAAGAACACCTGAGGAAAAGCAGCACCCCTCAAAAGACAAGCCACCCTCCTTCTCCTCTTCCTCCTTCAGGCGCATCGTCTTCATCCACTTTCTCCCTTGCACCTTCACAGCCACCCTCCTCCACACCGCCTCTTCCCTTGAGCGGTTCCTTCTCCTCTGCCCACAGCAGTACCCAGCTGTCCATGAAGGAAGTATTTGAGCGGAAGAAGCAAATGTCTGCCAGTCACCCTCTTGCCCGGCGTCTGACAGCTGGCGTGGCGGAACTATTAGCTCGCCAGCTATTACCATACAAGCTGGTGGAGTCGGAGGCTTTCCGTAAGTTTGTGGCCATTGGTACACCGCAGTGGAAGATACCAGGCCGCAATTATTTTTCACAAAAGGCCATACCCAAACTGTACCGTGCAGTTGAGAGGCAAGTGGTGTCATCCAGTGGCGGACACAGGCAGCAGTGGGCCCCTGTGCAAAATATCAATTGTGGGCCCCCCTGACCTGCGGCAAAAAATGGGCGTGGCGATAACCTGCGGCGCGCAAAAATTGTGTGTATAGAACCTGAAATGGGCGTGGCAATGACCGGATAAGGGCGGAGCTAACTGTAATTTAAAGTGATCCCGGGGTGAGAGTGATATGGAGGCTGCCATATTTATTTCCTTTTAAACAATACTAGTTGCCTGGCGGCCCTGCTGATCTATTTGGCTGCAGTAATAAACTGAATTACACCAGCAACAAGCATGCAGCTTAATCGTCTCAGTTCTGACAATATTGTCAGAAACCCCTGACCTGCTGCATGCTTGTTCAGGGTCTATGGTTGAAAGAATAAGAGGCAGAGGACCAGAACGGCAACCAGGCAACTGGTATTGCTTAAAAGGAGAGAAATATGGCAGCCTCAATATTATTCTCACCTCAGGTTCCCTTGAAAAGTGCAACGCAAAGACTTGGGCCCAAGTTTTGGTGACCCTTTCCCCAGAAAATTCACATAATTGTGCAGGTTTTCTCAAGAAAATACACATAATGTGAGCAGATTTGCCCAGAAAATACATTCAATCATGTCGGCAGATTTGCCCAGAAAATACATTCAATCATGTCGGCAGATATGCCCAGAAAATACGTGCAATGATGTCGGCAGATATGCCCAGAAAATACGTGCAATGATGTCGGCAGATATGCCCAGAAAATGCGTGCAATGATGTCGGCAGATATGCCCAGAAAATACATGCAATGATGTCGGCAGATATGCCCAGAAAATACGTGCAATGATGTCGGCAGATATGCCCAGAAAATACGTGCAATCATGTAGGCAGATATGCCCAGAAAATATGTGCAATCATGTCAGCAGATATGCCCAAAAAATACGTGCAATCATGTCGGCAGATATGCCCAGAAAATATGTGCAATCATGTCAGCAGATTTGCCCAGAAAATACGTGCAATCATGTCGGCAGATTTGCCCAGAAAACACATGCAATCATGTAGCAAATTTGCCCAGAACATACATGCAATCATGTGGCAGACCTGCCCAGAACATACACGCAATCATGTGGCAGACCTGCCCAGAACATACACCTGCTAAAATAAATAATAAAAAAAAACATTTACTCACCTGCAGCAGCAGACCTCCTGTCCCAGCCTCCATCCGGCGCGCAGCTCCCATGGGTGGTTGTGTGGATAGGTAGCCTGGTGGGTAGGTAGGTAGGCAGCCGGGTGGGTAGGTAGGTAGCCCTTAGCCAGGTGGGTAAGTAGCCTGGTGGGTGGCTGGGTAGCCGGGTGGGTAGCCTGGTGGATGGCTGGGTAGGCGGGTGGTTAGGTAGCCTGGTGGGTGGGTAGGTGGGTGGTTAGGTAGCTGGGTGGGTGGGTAGGTAGCCTGGTGGGTCTTTAGGTAGGTAGCCTGGTGGGTTGGTAGGTAGCCGGGTGGGTAGGTAGGTAGGTAGCCTGGTGGGTGGGTAGGTAGCCGGGTGGGTGTGTAGGTAGCCGGGTGGGTGGTTAGGTAGCCGGGTAGGTAGTCGGGTGGGTGGTTAGGTAGCCGGGTAGGTAGCCGGGTGGGTGGTTAGGTAGCCGGGTAGGTAGCCGGGTGGGTGGTTAGGTAGCCGGGTAGGTAGCCGGGTGGGTGGTTAGGTAGCCGGGTAGGTAGCCGGGTGGGTGGTTAGGTAGCCGGGTGGTTAGGTAGCCGGGTGGGTGGTTAGGTATCCGGGTGGGTAGGTAGCCAGGTGGGTGGGTAGGTAGCCGGGTGGGTGTGTAGGTATCCGGGTGGGTAGGTAGCCGGGTGGGTGGGTAGGTAGCCAGGTAGTTAGGTAGCCGGCAGGGTGGTTAGGTAGCCGGGTAGGTAGCCGGGTGGGTGGTTAGGTAGCCGGGTGGGTGGGTAGGTAGCCGGGTGGGTGTGTAGGTATCCGGGTGGGTAGGTAGCCGGGTGGGTGGGTAGGTAGCCGGGTAGGTAGGTAGCCGGCAGGGTGGTTAGGTAGCCGGGTGGGTAGCTAGGTAGCCGGGTGGGTAGGTAGCCGGGTGGGTGGTTAGGTAGCCGTGTGGGTAGGTAGGTAGCCGGGTGGGTGGTTAGGTAGCCGGGTGGGTGGGTAGGTAGCCGGGTGGGTGTGTAGGTATCCGGGTGGGTAGGTAGCCGGGTGGGTGGGTAGGTAGCCAGCAGGGTGGTTAGGTAGCCGGGTAGGTAGCCGGGTGGGTAAGGTAGCCGGGTGGGTGGGTAAGGTAGCCGGGTGGGTAGCTATCCGGGTGGGGGGCCCGACTCCTATCCTCCCTCACTCACCTCGGGGCCCCCCTCCCGGTATGCGTGGCGGCCGGCGGGAGAGCAGAAAATACAGGAAGTCTCCGGCCGGGGCTGCAGCAGACTCTAGAGGCAGCTGCCGCTTGGTCTCCGATATGTCTCCAAGTTGGAGACATATCGGAGACCAAGCGGCAGCTGCCTCTAGCGTCTGCTGCAGCCCCGGCCGGAGACTTCCTGTATTTTCCGCTCTCCCGCCGCATGAGGGGGGCCCAAGGTGAGGGGCCCGAGGTGATGGGGAGGACAGGAGTCGGGGCCCCCCAGGTTAAAAAAATTAAAAGCAAAATAAAAAAAAACCCTGCAATACTTAATGGGCCCCTGAAGCAGCGGAACTTCAGGGGCCCTCGTGCGGCGGCACGGCCTGCACGGCCGTATGTCCGCCACTGGTGTCATCTCTGGCACACAGCGTTGGGTCAAGGGTCCACCTGACCATGGATGCCTGGTCTGCCAAGCACGGGCAGGGCCACTACATTACATACACAGCCCATTGGGTCAACCTGGTGACCGATGGCAGCAAGCAGGGAGTACGTGGCTGCGCAGCAGACTGACTTGTCACACCTCCACGGCTTGCAGGCAGGCCTCCAGCCACCTCCTCTCCACCTGCTACCACCGCTTCGCTGTCGTCATCCTCCTCCTCCTCCTTGGCTGGTGCCACGATCTCCTCTCCAGCTACACAGCCCCAGCACCCCAGGGCCTATGCTGCATGCCAGGTACGACGGTGTCACGCAGTGTTAGACATGTCTTGACTGAAAGCGGAGAGTCACACTGGAGCAGCTCTCCTGGCTGCTCTTAACAAACAGGTGGAGCAATGGCTGACCCCGCACAAGCTTGAGATCGGCAACGTGGTGTGTGACAACGGCAACAATCTGATTGCTGCGTTGAATTTGGGAAAGCTGACACACATACCCTGTATGGCACATGTGCTGAATCTGGTCGTGCAAAGATTTGTGTCCAAGTACCCAGGCTTAGAGGACGTCCTGAAGCAGGCCAGGAAGTTGTGTGGCCATTTCAGGCGCTCTTACATGGCCATGGCACGCTTTGCGGAGATTCAGCGTAGAAACAACTTGCCGGTGAGACGCCTGATTTGCAATAGCCCGCCATTTACACACGAACCCGATGTTCCTACAACACCTGCGGCAGCACAGAGGAGGGAGGAGGAGGAGGAAGAAGAGGAGTCATGTGGGGAAGGAGAGGAGTCAGACTCTGATGATGGTGATGATGAGGAAGGTGTTTCTGTGGAGGAGGAAGAGGCGGCAGAAGAAGAACAACCGCGGCAGCTGTCACAGGGGGCTTCTGCTGCTCCACGTTCCCGTGGTATTGTTCGTGGCTGGGGGGAGGAAGAGGAGTTGCGTCCCGTCACTGAGGAAGAGCAAGAGGAGATGGAGAGTACGTCTGCATCCAGCTTTGTGCAGATGTCCTCTTTCATGTTGTCCAGCCTGTTGAGGGACCCCCGTATCAAAAAACTCAAGATGAATGACCTGTACTGGGTGGCCACGCTACTAGACCCTCGGTACAGGCACAAAGTGGCGGACCTCTTAGCAACTCAACAAAAGGCGGGAAGGATGCAGCACTTGCAGAACAAGCTGTCGATGATGCTTTACAATGCATTTAAGGGTGATGTGGCTGCAAAACGCAATCAAGGTACCACTGGCAGTAACCCTCCTCCTCCCAAGTCCACGCAGGCAAGGACAGGATGCTCCAGCGATCTCAGGGTGATGTCGGACATGCGGACGTTCTTTAGTCCAACTCCTCGCCATAATCCTTCCGGATCCACCCTGAAACAACGCCTGGAGCGGCAGGTAGCCGACTACCTGGCCTTGAGTGTGAATGTAGACTCTGCGAAAAGCGACGATGAACCCTTGGACTACTGGTTGCTCAGGCTTGACCTGTGGCCAGAGCTGTCACAATTTGCCATACAACTTCTCTCTTGCCCTGCCGCAAGCATCCTGTCAGAAAGGACCTTCAGTGCAGCTGGAGGCATAGTTACTGAGAAGAGAAGTCGCCTAAGTCACGGCAGTGTTCAGTACCTGACCTTTATCAAGATGAATGAGGAATAGATCCCGGAGGGCTACTGCACGACTGAAGACTAAGTCAGTCCCCACACACAGCATCTCTGCCTACAGGCCGCTTGACTGCCTTCTCCGCCACCACCAACAGGGTCCAGGACTCTAGGCGGATTCCTGAATTTTTAAGGCCGCTGCTAGCAGCGGCCACTACACTAATTTTTCTGGTGCGTGTACATGCCTGCCTAATTTTTCTGGCTGCACTGCGGGCGGCTGCAACAACAAAACAAAAGGCATGTACATGTGCCCATCCCCCTTCATGATCATTACCTTGCCGCGGTGAAGGGGCTTGCGCATCACAATGAAGCAATGACCGCCGGCTATTTGAGTGTCTCGGGTGGAGGTGGCACACAAAAGATAATAAGGTCGTTGCTTCATTGTGGTCAGACCAAATTTGATCAGCTGGACAGTCACTGTTGTTCTATCATTGAGCTACCACAGCCCGGCGACCATACGGGCTTGAAAAACGCCACGGCCTACACTCTGGCCACGGTGCACACCAGTCCAGCACGGCCTGCACTACGCAAACAGCTGTTTGCGCTGCGTTACACAGTGAGTTTGGTGTGTCAGTGTGTAGCAGAACTCTAATTACACTCCCTGATTGATGTATACCCATGCAAGACGTTTTAAAGCACTTTAGGCCTGCAATTTAGCATTCAATGTGATTTCTGCCCTTAAAATGCTGCTTTGCGTCAAATCCAGATTTTTCCCCGGGACTTTGGGCATGTATCCCACTCCGCCATGCCCCCCTCCAGGTGTTAGACCCCTTGAAACATCTTTTCCATCACTTTTGTGGCCAGCATAATTTTTTCTATTTTTGAAAGTTCGCATCCCCATTGAAGTCTATTGCGGTTCGCCAACTTTTCCGCGAACCGAACCTTCCGCGGAAGTTCGCGAACCCGGTTCGCGAACCGAAAATCGATGGTTCGTGACATCTCTAGTCCTCAAGAGGTTAATAATCTCCATATTTGCACAATTGATTTCACAATAAAATCTGCTTTCTTTTGTTGTGAAATGTAAATGATACAAAATGTCTTCTTCTGACTCTACTAATCAGTATCCTGGCTGTGCACCTACTGACATAAAATCAATTAGCTACATAGACTGATCATCATTTTGCTTATGATAATATCTAATAAACACTTAATTTTTCATAGGGCAAAGAGAAGTGAATTATTATACTTGTGCCAGAGGGATGCTAGAATAATCAGCCTTTTTCTCCACTGTAGAATTTTTAGTGAGGTGCATATCTTATTTGTCTAGGGGGTTAGTAAATTATGCTTTTGTAAGTATGTCTTCTTGTTAGAATATTGCTAAAGGGCTGTTCATGTTGAGGTTATTTAACCTTCTTACCCTACTACGCACAGCATTGAGACACGTTTCCAACAAATAATCACACCTCCTCTCTGCGGTGCTTAACACTTCCCTACAAGACATAAGGCAACAGCAGTGAGATTATAGCTCAGCAGGAGTCCATGCCCTCAGTATGAGAGACTCTGGGCATTCCGTATAATTAGCGCAAAACCAAGTTCACACTTTCTCGTACAAAAGAAAACGGAAAAAAAACACTGATGCCAGTCAGTCAACCAAAGTTTCTTTATAAAAACTATTTTATGAACATGTTGAAGGCATAAATACAGGTTGGTAAAAATATAATTTTGCTATCATGGATGCTTAGATCTTGTGTTTTCTCATTTTCATTTGTGAAATCTTTTCTCTCTGGGTATGCTTATATTTTAAACTATTTGAATGTTTTTTTTTTAATGCATGGTAATTACATTTTTTAAAAAGTATACATTTTTTCAAAATTGATGGGGAATTCTTCTGTATTACAATTCCTAATTATGTCATTAAGTAATTGCTTAATTGACTTATTGCGAGAACTTTAATTTATTTTTTTAGCGATGGAATACAATAAAGAAATTATAGGTTCTAATTTTAGTACACATTTGCAGATCTGCCTATGATCTTGCAGATAATAGATTGGGGTCCAATGTATGTCTCAATCAGTAATGTCAGTCAGGTGTATGAAAGATGTTTGTGTGATATATACTGTATGTTTCTGAACAATTTACTGCCCCTGTGTCATTGTGTCAATGAGTGGCTTGAAGTGAACCTAGCTTCTCCTCCCCGCCTCCTATATTGCATGGCTTCCCTGCCTCTGTCCTCTTGCTCACCGCCTCCGTAAGCTCCTGCCTCCTAAGCCGCAATTCAGGAGGCGGCAATAGAGGGACACAGAGGCATGTCATTGTGCACAGAAAATGCCTCTGTGTCCTATTCAAATTTTAAAAAATCTGCCTCGGGTTCTCTTTAACATTAAGTTAGAATAGATTCATAATGGTTCAATATGGAAACAAGTCCAGCATAAGAGGAAGCAGCATTTTTACCTAAATGTATGTTTGTTGACAGACACTTGCAATGCGGCATCTGAAAGAGTGAAAACTAGACAAATAACAAAACAAAACAAGTAACATTTATATCGCGCTTTTCTCCTGGTGGACTCAAAGCGCCAGAGCTGCAGCCACTAGGACATGCTCTATAGGCAGTAGCAGTGTTAGGGAGACTTGCCTAAGGTCTCCTACTGAATAGGTGCTTGCTTACTGAACAGGCAGAGCCGAGATTTGAACCCTGGTCTCCTGTGTCAGAGGCAGAGCCCTTAACCATTACACCATCCAGCCACTGCTTTCCACCACTAAGGAAGGTCAACAGTTCTACGGTAAATTTGACCATGCCACAGTGTACATTTTTTAACTCAGCAGATGAAGATATCTGCTACCCACTCATGTCTGATTAGGCCCTCCCCCCGTGTGCCCGCTCAGAGCCGTTTTGGGGGTCTGGAGGGGTCGCAGCATGAGGGGAAAGCCATGGCCGCACTCGACGGGGAGGGGGGACGGTCCCCCCCCTCCCTCACCTCGGGCTCTCCCTGCTGCGCTCCCCTCCAGCTTCAATAGGCATTTGTGCAGGTGGCAGGCAGTGGCAGATATACATACCTTTCTTGCGTTCCACCATGGATGTTCCTCGCTCTAGTGTCTGATGCTACTTCCTGTTCATACAGGAAGTAGCGACAAACACTAGAGCAAGGAACTTTGGGCCCTTCCCGAGTGTGGCTTTCCCCTCATGCTGCAACAACTCCAGCCCCCTTAAATGGCCCTGAGCGGGCCCTGGTGGGGGCCAAGCCCCCCCCCCCCTTCCCACGGGTTGCAGCCCCTATTGTTACACTCCTAATTAGGTGAGCCGACATTAATGCAGAATCATGTTAAACTGGGACAAACTTTTACTGAGAATTCAGAGCAGGAATTATTGTGTTTTCATTGTTAACAGAGAATTTTTCCTTGTGTCACCTAAAAATATTTCATGGTCACAGTAATTCAATAGTGCAAATGTAAATGTGTATGGAGTTACAGAGGGGAAACCATGGGATAGATTTGATTCCTATGGGCTCTTTACACCACAAAAAAGATAAGAATACTTTTTTGCTAAACAACTTAAATAATGTTTCATTAAAGTGGACCTGAACTCAGAACTTACTCTGCTCTGAAATATACACAACAGCATAATAACTTTTAACGAAAAACATTTCTTTGTTACAGCTGATACAAATCCTGCAATAAATCTGCAGTGTCCTGCGCCCTGTGTTTACCAATTATCTCTCTGCCGTGGCAGCCAGCCAACACAATTAAGGGATCAAATTACAACTCGTGCTTAGTCACAGATGAGAGGGGATTAGACAGGCTAAACTCTCTGAATACATACAGGGTGCATTTCTCTATGTTTTCCTTCTGTCCTGTGCAAACGTTCAGATCCACTTTAAAGGCTTCTGCTCTTTTAATCCCAAGATTAGTGCACTTAAGCTTTTTTTGGTCCTTCTACCTTTTCTTGTATGGTCTTGAAATCCTTCTGTGTTCTCTTTACATTCCCTGGGACCTGTCTGATGGTGTTCTCCAGCAAGCTCTTTATTATAGTACCCAACCCTTAGACTGTGCAGGTCTAAGGAGGGGGATGTCGGTCTTCGCCTCCCCAATTTTAGTAGCAGTATATGAGGCTATTCTGGCAGGCTGCTACACCCTCCAATTAATGGGCAAATTCTGATAGTGTTGACGTTTTGCAAGTGAATCATCCTCTGGCTTCGTCAATGAGGACTCTGCTCTGACTCCGACCTTAGCCCAGAATTTTCTTAGCTTTGCAGTGGCTTCATTCTGGCACTATGACTCCCGGTAATCCAGTCAGTCACATGTGTGGCTCGGCCGGATACGCACCCCACCGCGTTACAATCCCTGGGAGCATTCTGCACCTGCGCATTACTACTGTGCAGGGGCAGAATGCTCCCGGCCATGGGAGTGTGACGAGGGATGTGCACACAGTCAAGCTGCATGTGCGCTGAAGAGTGCAGCCGGACATATTACCGGGAACATTTGCAAGAGAATCGAGGGCCGGAAGAGGCCGACGAGGGAGGCCACGGAGCTCATGGGGCTGGAAGAATCCCCAGGTAAGTCTAAATATAGCCAAGTGTACCATCTCAGGGTCATTTTTATTCTAGCCAATATTCATGTATATAAATAATTAATATTATGCCACATAGCCTGCTTTAGCATTACTGAGCAGCAGCATGGAGTGAGGTCAGGAGTTCTTACTGATGAGAATAAATGATCAGTCTTCGTCTAAAAGCTTTATAACAATGGCACTACAGCACCCTACAGGCTATTGCTTACAATATGAGCTAACTGAGTATTTTATTCAAATACAACAAAAGTAAACTTATGCTTTGGGTTTATGGGCAGCCTTGGTTACTGTGAATGATGAAAGCATGAAAAGCTATATCTGGAAAACATGAAACCTTTATCTTTTAATTATCAAGAGGTTTAACAATGAATGGGATGAATCTGCAAAGCAGAATAGACCTTCCTTTGAATAAACCTCTCTCTGATTCCTGAGCAAATGTATAACTTAAAAAGGACATTAAAGGGCAAACGCTACAAAGACTCAGAGGGAAGTTTGGAGAAGCCTTATATATATATTCTGTTATCAGACCAAACACAATTACAGTAAGAAATAGGGGCAGTTAGATCAAATGCTAATTCCGGGTTATTATGGTTTGTGCTGAACAATTTTCTAATCTAAATATACACAGGTACAGAACGCAGCTACAAGACTTTCTCTTCATTTAGTAAACTAGTAAGAGAGGTACTTTAATTTGCTTTGTTTATTTGTCTGCTTACTTATTTATTTATTTTTTGCACAGCAGGATTGGCTCATTTATTTGAGGAACATAATTTCCGAAAGAGTCCTTGAGGGCAGTCAGCTGCAAAGTACACTATGCAAATGTGCTGAAAGTGTTTTGCTAGGTCAAGAAGCAATACAATATAAACATATTGATACATCAATGTGACTCTCATGGACCAGCTATTCTGCTACTTCCTCTCTCTAAATGACTTCTACTCTCTGAATGAAGTCAGCAGTGTAAAGCTCTTTTTTTTCATAATATTCTACTTGCTAAATTTGGACCACATCAAGAGTCACTGAATGAAAAGAAATTGCATTTTTAAAATAAAAATAATTAACTTGTAAGAGCATTTTTATCAGCAAATGATAGAGTAGATAAGACGTAAATGTATAGTGAAAGACCATGCCATGGAATTTTCATTAGAAAACAATTTCTAAAAGTAATGTAAGAGAATCAGTCATCAATACACAAATGCAATATTGTAAGTCTATAATCTGTAGCTGATTTAAAAGCACTTTTTTTTTCTGATGTGGAACTACTTTTTTTTTTCTTTTTTGTGACTGAAACATAATTTTATAGTTTTCCTTTATGTGTCCATTTGTGCTTCCTGTGTCACATGTGACAATGCTAAACTATTGATAAAGAAAATCAGGAATATATATTAATATATATATAGTGGGTTGCAAAAGTATTCAGCCCCCTTGAAGTTTTCCACATTTTGTCACATTACTGCCACAAACATGCATCAATTTGATTGGAATTCCACGTGAAAGACCAATACAAAGTGGTGTACACGTGAGAAGTGGATCGAAAATCATACATCATTCCAAACATTTTTTACAAATAAATAACTGCAAAGTGGGGTGTGCGTAATTATTCTCCTGAGTCAATACTTTGTAGGACCACCTTTTGCTGCAATTACAGCTTCCAGTCTTTTAGGGTATGTCTCTACCAGCTTTGCACATCTAGAGACTGAAATCCTTGCCCATTCTTCTTTGCAAAATGGCTCCAGCTCAGTCAGATTAGATGGACAGCATTTGTGAACAGCAGTTTTCAGATCTTGCCCCAGATTCTCGATTGGATTTAGATCTGGACTTTGACTGGGCCATTCTAACACATAGATATGTTTTGTTTTAAACCATTCCATTGTTGCCCTGGCTTTATGTTTAGGGTCATTGTTCTGCTGGAAGGTGAACCTCCGCCCCAGTCTCAAGTCTTTTGCAGTCTCCAAGACATTTTCCTCCAAGTTTTCCCTGTATTTGGCTCCATCCATCGTCCCATCAACTCTGACCTGCTTCCCTGTCCCTGCTGAAGAGATGCACCCCCCGAGCATGATGCTGCCACCACCATATTTGATAGTGGGGATGGTGTATTCAGAGTGATGTGCAGTGTTAGTTTTCTGCCACAGATAGCGTTTTGCATTTTGGCCAAAAAGTTCCATTTTGGTCTCATCTGACCAGAGTACCTTCTTCCACATGGTTGCTGTTTCCCCCACATGGCTTGTGGCAAACTGCAAACGGGACTTCTTATGCTTTCTGTTAACAATGCCTTTCTTCTTGCTACTCTTCCATAAAGGCCAACGTTGTACAGTGCATGATTAATAGTTGTCCTATGGACAGAGTCTCCCACCTGAGCTGTAGATCTCTGCAGCTCGTCCAGAGTCACCATGGGCCTCTTGACTGCATTTCTGATCAGCGCTCTCCTTGTTCGGCCTGTGAGTTTAGGTGGATGGCCTTGTCTTGGTAGGTTTACAGCTGTGCCACACTCCTTCCATTTCTGAATGATCGCTTGAACAGTGCTCCGTGGGATGTTCAAGGCTTTGGAAATCTTTTTGTAGCCTAAGCCTGTTTAAATTTCTCAATAACTTGATCCCTGGCCTATCTTGTGTGTTCTTTGGACTTCACGGTGTTGTTGCTCCCAATATTCTCTTAGACAACCTCTGAGGCCCTCACAGAGCAGCTGTATTTGTACTGACATTAGATTACACACAGGTGCACTCTATTTAGTCATTAGCACTCATCAGGCAATGTCTATAGGGCAACTGACTGCACTCAGATCAAAGGGGGCCGAATAATTATGCACACACCACTTTGCAGTTATTTATTTGTAAAAAATGTTTGGAATCATGTATGATTTTCGTTCTACTTTGCATGTGTACACCACTTTGTGTTGGTCTTTCATGTGGAATTCCAATAAAATTGATTCATGTTTGTGGCAGTAATATGACTAAGGCCCCGTGCACATCACAAACGTGGATGGCCATGCGTGTGGAATGCAACGCATGCGAACGCACACCCTCCGCGTTTGTGTGCGTTGCGTGGCTGATCCCATCACTGAAAGTGAATGGGACAGCCACGTGTTTTTGCTAAAAATGTGTGCAGCATGTGTTCCCGGACCGCACAGGTCCGGATCGCATGCAGTGTGAAAATCAGACAGTGCACTCTATGCACTGTCTTATGTCGTGCGTGTCGGGCCACCCGCGCGCGTTTCCAAAACGTGGCTGGAAACGCATGCAGTGTGAACATACCCAAAATGTAGAAAACTTCAAGGGGGCTGAATACTTTTGCAAACCACTGTTTATATATATATATTTTTTTTCTTTTTTTTTCTTTTCTCTTTCACATCAGCAAGCTCTTATCAACAAATGTAAACCTAAGTTAACTTTTTCAGATAACTGTTCTGTACATTAGTCCCAGAACAAAATATAATTATGGTCCTAAGTGCCCTTCTAGCAAGCATGAAATGTAAGAAAGTGTGCATGACTCAGAGAGAAGGGAAAAGGTCAGTAACACTAAATTGCAGAGAAATGCAAGGAGTGATTTTGTAGAAATTTTGGTGGCTTAGTGGAAAGCACCTGTTAGGAGTGATTTAGTTACCTCTGCAGTGGGCAGCGGTGCGGCCGCCGCTCCCACGCCTGACGTCATCACGGATCTCGCCACATCCTCACAGACATCTCCTTCCTGCAGAACAGGTCTCTCCAGGTTGCATCAGAGCAGAGTAGTGCACGTGCACACCAGGAAACATGACCTTTATGACCTGAGGAGGTGAGTCAGCTGACCTGTCGGTCAGCTGACAGCAG